>NC_142463.1:4457160-4608675 GCF_049115385.1 Moschus berezovskii
GGTGGGACCAGCGGCCAGACCAGAAGCTGGGCCTCTGAGCCAAGGCCATGGTCTCCCTGATGACCCAGCAGGCTCCAAGCAGGTGGGGCCCAGCCTCCTCCAGGTCTCAGCTGCAGGAAGCAGAGACCCAGGGGCTCAGGTGTCAAAGTTGGTGGAGGGCTTGGAGATCTAGGCTAAAATATAAACCTGTGCTGGCTGACACTGGAAAGGAGAGGTCCTCTATATCAAACAGCCTCTAACACATTTTGTTGTTTGGAAATATTCCATCTTGCCTTTCAGAAGCCGTCCTTCTGTGGATTAGGTGGTGAGGGCAGGGAAAAAGTGAACCATTCCCACACAACCCGTGTTGACTTTGGTGTCAGTTAGCACGTGAATAGGGGTGGCAGCCTGACTTGGTGAGGGAGTTGACAGTTCAACTCCCTCGTGTCAGCGTAGACAGCCCACCCCGGGGCTTGGGACTCAGAGTTCCACAGGGAAAAACTCTGAGTTCTCTGTAGGTGGGCAGGAGCACACTTTCCTTCCTGCAGGCCCACCGCTGCACTTGCGAGCAGCCACCTTCAGTTCAAAGTCATGGTGAGGCTCCTCTGGCTGGGGGAGGGGCAGGGCCTCTGGAGCATGAGAGGTCAGCCTCCTGAGGGGGCCTGGGCAAGGAGCCAGGATGTTCTGAAGATGGTGTAGAATTGGGTGCCAGTGAGGCAGCTGCTTGTCCTGCCAGCCAGGCCCTTCTGAGACCGGCTCTCAGCTGGGACATGAGATGCAGAGGTGGGCAACACCCTGTGGAAGAGAGTGCCGAGGGCAGGTGCATCTGCAGTGCTGAGGGACCAGGAAGACCAAGGAGGGAACACCCATGGGGAAGAAGACTCTACCTTCAGAACAACGTTCAAGGGAGAGACTGAGCAATAAGTTGCCAGGAGCAGGGGGCTCAGGACTGACACAAGGAATGGCTTTGTTTTCACAGCAAAAGTACAATGGCAAGAATAAGTAGATCCTCACTGAGCCTCCACTCTTTACCAGAGACTTTGCATTAATCTCTGAACCCAGGTAACAGCCCTTCAGAAAGCATCAATACACCCATCTTGCAGATGGGGAGACTGAGGCCCAGAGAGGTGCCGTGCTTTGTGCCCAAAGTCTTGCCCAGCTATTCAGTCGTGTCTGGCCTGGGTTAGAGAAGCTGAGTCATTTGCTCCCAGAGAACCCGCCTCACCTGGAGCTGGTCTAGGGCTTTTGTCACCCTTCGCATGAGACTCTGGCCTGAAACAAAGCAAAGCAGTCCCCCAGGCTGGATTCCTCGAAAGGTAGCGCCATCCATCAGCATGGATTTACCGCTCGTTGACACGAAGAATGTTGACTCACCAGTTGCATCTGCACCTCTGCAAACTGAGAGCTTGTCTCTAACCCGACTAGACGGGTCAGCTCACTGGCCTGGTAGACAAGACGGCCCCAGGGCGCCCACCCACCCCCGACATCCCCCGCTGGCCTCGTCGGCAAAGCCCTGCTCCTGCTCACGCATTCCAGCCCATTGTATCCCAGTCGCAGACACCAGAAAGGATGTAACTGACTTCTCCCCTGCAGCTCCCACACTGCACAGTCTGCCTGCGGAAAGCCGGGCCCTCTGGTGACCACGGGCATGGGAAAGGACAGGGTACAAAACAAGAGTCCACTATGCTGAGCCGAAGTCCGCCATTATCCACTCTCAGGTGGCACTTGTCAAAGGTCAGTGAGTGTCCCCAGCAGACAGTGCCCTGTCTGGTCAGATGTCCTCACCAGCGGTCACACGACGAAGGTTATGTCAGGGACGAGAGTCCTGTGGAAACGTCCTCAGTCACAGCAGAGAAAGTGGTGGTTTGCCAACACTACTCACCCATCAGCCCTCTGGAAATAAGTGAAGTGACTCATGGTTCCCTGACCACTGTCTTCTGCTAAACATAAGACATCCTGTGTCGCCCTCTCCTCCTCCTGCCTTCAGTCTTTCCCAGCATCAAGGCCTTTTCCAGTGAGCCAGCTCTTCCCATCAGGTGGCCAAAGTATCAGAGCTTCAGCTTTAGCATCAGTCCTTCTAAAGGATATTCAAGGTTGATTTCCCTTAGGATGGACTGGTTGGATCTCCTTGCCATCCAAGGGGCATGGGGGCTAGAGAGGATAGGACGTTGGATGGCATCACTGATTCAATGGACATGAACCTGGGCAAACTTTGGAACATGGTGAGGGACAGGGAAGCCTGGCATGCTGCTATCCATGGGGTCACGAAGAGTTGGATACGACTTGGCAACTGAAAAACGACAGGAAACAGACATAATGTCCACCTTCAAAACGCACTCCCTGGGGACGTACCGGGCACACAGTCCAATCCTGTGGACCTGTCACAGCTCTGCAGGCACACAGGTGGTGGCTCCCCTGCTCCAGGTGCAGCGTGGGATGGGGATCCCTGCTCCAGTCTCTGGCACCAGCTGTGGCCATGTTCTCACGGTCAGAACTGCAGCCAAGGAAGGAGGACGTTGCCTGGTTGAGCATCTTCACTCCGTCATGGTTTAGTTAAAAACTGAGTCACTTGGAAACCTACTGGCAGCTTGCCTCCTGTGGGATCCAGACCCAACAGTTGGTAAAGATACCTCATCCATTCCCCTGGGAGGAATGGGCCCTTCAGTATGCTGTGTGTGGGGACCCCAAGGATGGAAGCCTTCTGCCCATAGAGGAGGAACACAGGGTATCCAGAGTCACCTTCCAGGCAGGAGCAAGGGCAGATGGCACACCCAGAAGGGTGACTGAACAGGGACCCATAAAGGACGATGGGCAGTTTACAGACACACGCAGAGATTGTGAAGCATGTTGGGGCCACAAAGGTGGAAGCACTCCCTTTCTGCAGGCCTTCAGGCCTGAAGGGTTGGGTCAGGAGTGAGGGTGGAGCCTGGAGCTGGCAAAGCTAGTACAGAGGGGAGGGTTCTCCATGGAAGTCATGAGCTCAGACAAAGCTCCCCCAGATGGACAGACAGAGACAGAAACACGTCAACCTCTCAAAAGCATCTCAGTGCAATTTTATTGCAAAAGAGGAGAGTTTATCTCATTTCAGATCAACAGAGTTTGTGAAGATTGCCAAGGGTTTTTAGTAACTCGTTAAAGCTGTTTCACATTTCTTTCCAAGGTTTAGGAAAGAAAATTAAGGTTCTCTATTAAATTAAATAACTCTAATTGGTGACCAAAAGCTGTTCAAGTTAAGAGTTTTAAGGCTAGCATGTGTATGCCCTTGCTGTCTGCCTTTAGGCAATATATTCCAAAACGGTAATGCTGCCTCTTGAGATACGTTTTTTTAAATGAGCTAGCTGGCAAGAAACTCATCTAGTAAATATAAGTCACAATTAAATAAATGCTGAACTATGCTGACGTGAATTTTTATTGGCTGTTATGACAGAAAAAAAGCCAACATCTGCAAGTCTCCCCAGACAACGCTCTGCAGCTTCTCTCTGCCTATGCCACACAGCGCTCCATTCCCAAGCAGAGCAAGGGCTCCTGGCCAGAGGTCTACAGTGTCCTCTCTGCTTCCTCGTGCCGGGTGGGTTTGCTCAAGAAACATGGGGCAGTACATTGACATGAATCCGCCCCGGGTGTACACGAGTTCCCCCTCCTGAACCCCCCTCCCACCTCCCTCCTCCCTTTATCCTCCTTCTGGTTCATCCCCACACACCAGCCCCGAGTATCCTGTAACATGCATCGACCCTGAACTGGAAATTCATTTCACATATGACGACATACATGTTTCAATGCCATTCTCCCAAATCAACCCACCCTCACCCTCTCCCACAGAGTCCCAAAGAGTGTTCTATACATCTGTGTCTCTATTGCTGTCTCGTATACAGGGTTATCATTTGCATCTTTCTAAATTCCATATATATGCGTTAATATACTGAATTGGTGTTTTTCTTTCTGGCTTACTTCACTCTGTATAATAGGCTCCAGTTTCATCCACCTCATTAGAACTGATTCAAATGCATTCTTTTTAATGGCTGAGTAATACTCCATTGTGTATTATCCATTCGTCTGCAGATGGACATCTAGGTTGTTTCCATGTCCTGGCTATTATAAACAGTGCAGCAATGAACATTGGAGTACATGTGTCTCTTTCAGTTCTGGTTTCCTCGGTGTGTATGCCCAGGAGTGCAATTGCTGGATCATATGGCAGTTCTATTTCCAGTTTTTTGAGGAATCTCCACACTGTTCTCCATAGTGGCTGTACTAGTTTGCATTCCCACCAACAGTGTAAGAGGGTTCCCTTTTCTCCACACCCTCTCCAGCATTTATTGCATGTAGACTTTTGGATAGCAGCCATTCTGACTGGTGTGAAATGGTATCTCATTGTGGTTTTGATTTGCATTTCTCTGATTATGAGGGATGTTGAGCATTTTTTCATGTGTTTGTTAGCCATCTTTATGTCTTCTTTGGAGAAATGTCTGTTTAGTTCTTTGGCCCATTTTTTGTTTGGGTCATTTATTTTTCTGGAATTGAGCTGCAGGAGCTGCTTGTATATTCTGGAGATTAATCCTTTATCAGTTGCTTCATTTGTTATTATTTTCTCCCATTCTGCAGGCTGTCTTTTCACCTTACTTATAGTTTCCTTTGCTGTGCAGAAGCTTGTGATTTTAATTAGGTCCCATTTGTTTATTTTTGCTTTTATTTCCAATATTCTGGGAGGTGGGTCTTGGAGGATCCTGCTGTGATTTATGTCGGAGAGTGTTTTGCCTACGTTCTCCTCTAGGAGTTTTATAGAATCTGGTCTTACATTTAGCTCTCTAATCCATTTTGAGTTTATTTTGGTGTATGGTGTTAGGAAGTTTTCTAGTTTCATTCTTTTACAAGTGGCTGACCAGTTTTCCCAGCACCACTTGTTAAAGAGACTGTCTTTTCTCCATTTTATATTCTTGCCTCTGTTGTCAAAGATAAGGTGTCCATAGGTGCATGGATTTATCTCTGGGCTTTCTATTTTGTTCCATTGATCTATATTTCTGTCTTTATGCCAGTACCATACTGTCTTGATGACTGTGGCTTTGTAGTAGAGCCTGAAGTCCGGCAGGTTAATTCCCCCAGTTCAATTCTTCTTCCTCAAGATTACTTTGGCTATTCAAGGTTTTTTGTATTTCCATACAAATTGTGAGATTATATGTTCTAGTTCTGTGAAAAATATCGTTGGTAGCTTGACAGGGATTGCATTGAATATATAAATTACTTTGGGTAGTATATTCCTTTTTACAATATTTATTCTTCCAATCCACGAACACGGTATATTTCTCCATCTATTAGTGTCCTCTTTGATTACTTTCAGTAGTGTTTTATAGTTTTCTACGTATAAGTCTTTTGTTTCCTTAGGTAGATATATTCCTAAGTATTTAATTCTTTTCGTTGCAACAGTGAATGGAGTAGTTTCCTTAATTTCTCTTTCTATTTTCTCATTATTAGTGTATAGGAATGCAAGGGATTTCTGTGTGTTGATTTCATATCCTGCAACTTTACTGTAATCATTGATTAGCTCTAGTAGTTTTCTGGTAGAGTCTTTAGGGTTTTCTGTGTAGAGGATCATGTCATCAGCAAACAGTGAAAGTTTTACTTCTTCTTTTCCAATTTGTATTCCTTTTATGTCTTTTTCTGCTCTGACTGCTGTAGTCAAAACTTCCAGAACTATGTTGAATAGTAGTGGTGAGAGTGGGCACCCTTGTCTTGTTCCTGACTTTAGGGGAAATGCTTTCAGTTTTTCACCATTGAGGATAATGTTTGCTGTGGGTTTGTCATATATAGCTTTTATTATGTTGAGGTATGTCCCTTCTATTCCCACTTTCTGGAGGGTTTTTATCATAAATGGATGTTGAATTTTGTCGAAGGCTTTCTCTGCATCTATTGAGATAATCATATGATTTTTATTTTTCAGTTTGTTAATGTGGTGTATTACGTTGATTGATTTGCGGATATTGAAGAATCCTTGCATTCCTGGGATAAAGCCCACTTGGTCATGATGTATGATCTTCTTAATGTGTTGTTGGATTCTGATTGCTAGAATTTTGTTAAGGATTTTTGCATCTATGTTCATCAGTGATATTGGCCTGTAGTTTTCTTTTTTTGTGTTGTCTTTACCAGGTTTTGGGATTAGGGTGATGGTGGCCTCATAGAATGAGTTTGGAAGTTTCCCTTCCTCAGCAATTTTCTGGAAGAGTTTGAGTAGAATAGGTGTTAGCTCTTCTCTAAATTTTTGGTAGAATTCGGCTGTGAAGCCGTCTGGACCTGGGCTTTTGTTTGCTGGAAGATTTCTGATTACAGCCTCTAGTTCTGTGCTTGTGATAGGTCTATTCAGATTTTCTATTTCTTCCTGGTTCAGTTTTGGAAAGTTGTACTTTTCTAGGAATTTGTCCATTTCTTCCAGGTTATTCATTTTATTGCCATATAATTGCTGATAGTATTCTCTAATAATCCTTGGTATTTCTGTGTTGTCGGTTGTGATCTCTCCATTTTCATTTCTAATTTTATTGATTTGGTTCTTCTCCCTTTGTTTCTTGATGAGTCTGGCTAATGGTTTGTCAATTTTATTTACCTTCTCAAAGAACCAACTTTTGGCTTTGTTGATTTTTGCTATGGTCTCTTTTGTTTCTTTTGCATTTATCTCTGTCCTAATTTTTACGATTTCTTTCCTTCTACTGACCCTGGGGTTCTTCATTTCTTCCTTTTCTAGTTGCTTTAGATGTAGAGTTAGGTTATTTAGTTGACTTTTTTCTTGTTTCTTGAGGTGTGCCTGTATTGCTATGAACTTCCCCCTTAGCACTTAAAAAAAATAAAATTAAGTTTGAGACTCCATAAAAGTCTCAGCAAAAAAGAAAAAAAAGGGTCTATGGTTATATAAATAATCAGGTCAAGTTTATTGAGAACAGATTTATTTTTTAAACAAGTTTTAATTTGGTTATATTTGGTAAAAATGAGGGTGATTTTAGGGAGAAAAGGATGTTTCAATAAATGTTAAATTCCAGTTTGTTAATGGTGGTCTACCAATGGAGGTAGTAAGACTCATTTCTTGGATAGTTCCTTGCTGTTATGTGATATTAATGTAAAATTTAATTGAATTCTTAAAGAACACCCTAAGTTTGTTTCTGAAGCTTATCTCAATGATCTATCTTTGGATGAAGATCAGATGCCTCGTGACCTGCAACCAGGACTAAAATTTTTAAAAAAGGACATAATTCAAAGGACTGTCTCCAACCTGGATGGAAGGACTTTTTTCAGAAGAAACTACACTACACCAGGCTGAGAAGACGACAAAATCAGAGGTAGACAGCTTGCCCAAGATGCTGGACCTGATTCGTATGATCATTTATAATGTTTTCTCGACTTCTTAGCCCTCTGCATATAAATCAAATGCTTTTCTACCATAGTCCTGATCCTATGCTAGTTTTAGAAATTAATCCAATTGTCGGGTTTGTAGACATGTAAGAGCTCATTCTGCTTATACAAAAACTCTGTTAGACTTGTGTCATCCTAATGTCCTTAAACCATGGCAACAGTCTGCTTCTAAATTGGAAAATTAAAAACAATAGCTGGAAATCAGAGTCAGGGCTATGGGAAATCCAAGATGGCTGCTTGGCTTTTCCCAGCTCCCTGACAAACCTCATTTTTTATTTGATGGGTTAAAGCCTCCCTGGCTACAGGGCCTCCATAATGAAAAATCACGGAATATTAAGTTTTGTAAATTGTTAAATTAAGTTTCTAGTTTTGTTAGTGTCTAGTGTTTACTAAGACTCACTGCTGAGACAGTTCCTTGTTACGTGATACTGCTAAAAGATTTAATTAAGTTATTAAAAAGGACACGCTAGGTTAGTTTCTAAGGCTTATCTCAGTAACCAATCTTCAGATAAAGGTCGGATGCTCCATAATGTACAACCAGGAGATTAACACCAGACTATAATCATTTAACGAATGAAGTCAGGTGACTTGGGGTATGCCAGGCTTTATCTAATGAAAGTTCTTGACTTATAATTCTTATTTTACTAATAACTGCTAGCTATGGCTATTTTATTTTCTGTGTCACTTGTTTCACTGAGCCTGTGATATAATGCTAAACTGACAGTTCCATATGAGATCAATAATTGTAATAATGTGACTCTGGTATGGGAAAAAGCAACAAGAGGAAATATTTTCCTGGACCAGGAGGCTAGTAAGACAGTGGTCCAGAGACTTTTGCTACTTGCAAGGCCTGGTCCAATTTTGGCACATTGAGTGGCCCATCACTTCCCTAGACCTGGGAATGAGCCTTCCCAGCACCGTGGGACACAATGGCCATGAAATGGTGTCACATGGTCAGATATGTGGCTATGAAGGGACCCTGCTGACTGGAAGTTGGTACTTGCCAGCTGCCTCTACAAAGATTACATCATGACCATTGCAAGCTGCTGACCTTCAACACCCCCTGAAAGAAGTTCAGGGTGAAAATCAGGAATGAGGCACTCTGTGCTCTGAAAAAAAAAAAAAAACTGGCAGAACAGGCCTTCAGATAGTTAGATCTTTTCAGAAAAAGGTTTTATGAGTTCCAATTCTTGCATCTTCTCATACCTAGAAAAACACTGACGTTATTAATGGTGAAATCTGCTTTGGCTATTTAAAAAAATTTTTTTTTTATAATTAAAAGTCAAAATAGAGTAGATATGGTTCAGACATCCTGGGAAATAACTATTTCCAAGATATCCTGAAAAATGATATTATGGGTGTGATTTTAGATTAGACGCTGTGACCTAATGTAGAACTTAATGCTCCTGTAATGCATTTTTGCTTCTGTACTTTGCTTGCTGCTCGTAAAACCAAAGTTACTCCATTTTAAGATAAGGTTGTTTTTAAGTAAAGATTCCTAAAATTGTTTTTGAAAAAATTAATAAATAAATATATAAATAAAGCAGTGCAGTTTCAGGCATTGATTTGAGAGGAATTATCACTAAAATAAAATTTAGACCTACAAATTAGAATTTTAGGTTCACTAAACTTATTCGGAGAAGGCAATGGCAAACCACTCCAGTACTCTTGCCTAGAAAATCTCATGGATGGAGGAGCCTGGTAGGCTGCAGTCCATGGGGTTGCTAAGGGTCGGACACGACTGAGCCACTTTACTTTCACATTTCACTTTCACACATTGGAGAAGGAAATGGCAACCCACTCCAGTGTTCTTGCCTGGAGAATCCCAGGGACAGGGGAGCCTGGTGGGCTTCCGTCTATGGGGTCACACAGAGTCTGACACGACTGAAGTGACTTAGCAGCAAACTGTTTATTATCTGGCAGGCCTGGGATTGGTGATTCTGTTTATACAAATACAGAGATTCTTGATACATTAATATAAAAAATGATGTTCATACATAGAATATAAAAATATGCAAACTTGCTATACTATAAATATTTCCTTTATTTGAAAAAAAGAAAAGAAACATGGGGCAGAAGACGGAGGTGGAGGGTCAGGTCGGGGACCTCCACACACAGTGCCCTGCCCTCCGAGAGGAGGTTGGCCAGGGAGATGATGAAGAAGCTTCCTCTGCTCATCTTGGTCCTGCTTGATGCTGCTCAGTGGCTCAGTCATGTCTGACTCTTTGCAACCCCGTGGACTGCAGCATGCCAGGCACCTCCATCCTCCACTGTCTCCCAGAGCTTGTGCAAACTCACATCCATTGAGTCGATGGTGCCACCCAACCATCTCATCCTCTGCTGTCCCCTTCTCCTCCTGCCCTCAGTCTTTCCCAACATCAGGGTCTTTTCCAATGAGTTGGCTCTTCGCATCAGGTGGCCAAAGTATTGGAGCTTCATCTTCAGCATCATTACTTTCAATGAATATTCAGAGTTGCTTTCCTTTAGGATGGACTGGTTTGACCTCCTTGTAGTCCAAAGGACCTCAAGAGTCTTCTCCAGCACCACAGTTTGACAGCATCGATTCTTTGATCCTGCTTACAGGGAGAAAAAATAATCCCCAAACTTCATAATAACAGGCCAGACTTATGTGAGTTCTGGGGCTGATTCTGTCTCACTTTCGTGGGCCAGAAGTTAGTTTGAACCACAAAAGTTAGTTTGAAGTAGACCTTCATGCAAGAGCCAGACAGAAGTGAGTACAAATCTCTGGAAGAGATGCTCTCAACCCAGACCTCAGAGAGCTCCCTGAGACAAAGACCACTGATCATGAGCTCACGAATAAACTTAGATGTGAAATAAACTTAGAAGTGAAATAAACTTAGAAGTGAAATCACAGGATATGTGAGCAGACAAGGCACGAGGAAGGCTGAATGAGCATAGACAACAAACAGCAAATCCAAACCTGCTGACGCAGGAATGGCCTTGCTGGGGAGAAACAAGAAAACAGGAATGCAGCTCTTTTGCTGCTTTGCATCTAGGGTCATCGTTACCGTCTTTCTAAATTCCATATATGTGCGTTAATATGCAGAATTGGTGTTTCTCTTTCTGACTTACTTCACTCTGTATAACAGGCTCCAGTTTCATCCACCTCATTAGAACTGACTCAAATGTGTTCTTTTTTCTAGCTGAGTAATATTCCATTGTGTATATGTACCACAACTTTCCTATCCATTCATCTTCCGATGGACATATCTAGGTTGCTCAGGATGGGGGAACACACGTGCACCCATGTCAGAGTCATGCTGATGTATGACAAAAACATCACAATATTGTAAAGCAGCTATCCTCCAATTAAAATAAATTGAATTAAAAAATAGGAATGTAGGAAAAGGGAGACGTGGAAATGGGAATGAGAAATGAAAAGATAGGAAGGACCAACAGGAATGTGTAAGATGCCTGATAGAAATTCCGGGAGGAGAGACATAAGAGAAGGAGGATGACACAGTAATCAGGAAAGATGGCTCCACATTTTCCACAACTGATGAAAGACACCAGTTCGTAGGTTCAGGAAACATGACAGTTCTCAAGTAGAACGCATGCAAAGAGTTCAACACCCAGATATATTACTGAAAATTTTAAGAGTACTTTGCCAACAAAGGCCCGTCTAGTCGAGGCTATGGTTTTTCCAGTGGTCATGTATGGATGTGAGAGTTGGACTGTGAAGAAAGCTGAGCGCCAAAGGATTGATGCTTTTGAACTGTGGTGTTGGAGAAGACTCTTGAGAGTCCCTCAGACTGCAAGGAGATCCAACCAGTCCATTCTAGAGGAGATCAGTCCTGGGTGTTCATTGGAGGGACTGATGCTAAAGCTGAAACTGCAATACTTTGGCCACCTCATGCGACGAGTTGACTCACTGGAAAAGACTCTGATGCTGGGAGGGATTGGGGGCGAGAGGAGAAGGGGATGACAGAGAATCAGATGGCTGGATGGCATCACCAACTTGATGGATGTGATTTTGGGTGAACTCGGGGAGTTGGTGATGGACAGGGAGGCCTGGCGTGCTGTGATTCATGGGGTCGCAAAGAGTCGGACAAGACTGAGTGACTGAACTGAACTAAACTGAACTGAAACATGAATAAAAGATCTTAAAAGTAACCCCAGGGAAAAGACAGTATCACAAAAGAACCCCAATTAGACTGAAATCTGACTTGTCCAGCTATGGTAATGAAAGTTGGAAGTCAGTGGGATAATATCTTTAACATGTTCAATCTAGAACTCTCGATCTAGAAATATAAGCCCAGGATAATTATCTATTAAGAATGAGTGCAAACCAGTGCTCTCGAACAACCCAGAGAGATAGTTGGGGGTGGGGGGGGTGTTCAAGATTGAGGGGATGCATGTATACTTGTGGCCTATTCATGTTGATTTATGGCAAAAGCCATCACAATATTTTAAAGCAATTATCCTCCAATTAAAAGAAATTAATTTTTAAAAAAGAATGAGTGAAAAACAAAAAAGTTTTGTAGCCATATACCATAAATTTCACCTGTTTAAGTGATTTCTAGTGTATTTATAGTTGTGTATCCATCACCAGAACCAATTTCAGAACATTTGAGTGTATTACCTCAAGAGATCCACTTCATTTTAAATTTAGGTTCTACTCAGCCATAAAAAAAATCAAATTTTGCCATTTGCAGAAACATGGATGGACTTGGAGGGCATTATGATAGGTGAAATGAATCTGACAGAGAAAGACAAATTCTGTATGATGTCACTTATAGACGGAATATTAAAAATGCAACAGATTAGTGAATACAGCAGGAAAGCAGCAGACCCTCAGATATGGAGAAGAAGCTAGTGGTTACCAGAGGAAAGATAAAAGGGGAAGGGGCAATACAGGGGTAAAGAGTTATTATGAGACTGCATGAAATCATGTGTGTGAAACTTTGGAAAATTGTAAAGCACTATAAAATTAAAATTATTTAATTTAAAAATAAAAATTAATTCAAGTATTCATTCCGCAAAAAGTATTTGACAATAAAATATCAACCACAGATATATATACTTTCAAAAATTCTTTTGTATCATCAAATATTGAGTTTTTCACCAACAAACCTTCCACAAAGTAACTTCTTTAAAAGTTCTAGATCTGGAAGAAATAAAATAATCTCAAGGGGGAAATGATCTGATATTTATGAAGAAAGGACAAGCAAAGAAAATAACAAGCTTGTGGGTAAAGCTAAACAAATTCTTATTATATATTTGTAGAGCTTATTCTTTGGGAACAAGAATACATATTCTCTTGCAGATAAACCTAGAACAAATTGCCTTTCAGAGTATTTCTTAACTCAAACCGAGTCAGTAACTGTGCTTATACCTTTAGAGTGTATGATCTAAGTTAAAAAACAAAAAAGAAGGATGATATTTATGAATAGTCATTATCTGCGCTGAGAGGCTCTGGGCAGTTTTTATTTCTTTCTTTATACTTTGATATGTTTTCTAGAGTCACCCTTGCAGAGTCTCAGGAGGATGACCCAGCTGGTGGCCAGAGCATCTGCTCCAGGGTGAATGATATCCACCCATCTTTGTATTTTATAAAATAAATCTCACAGGTCACTTTTACTGCCTTATATCAGACTCCTGATTGTAACCATCAAGAACTGATCACATATTTTATTTAAATTTGTAGTGAAAAAATGCAAGTGAAACAACCCTTGCCCTTGTGCAGGGGGAGACTTGCAGAGAGAGACAAAGCAGAGTCTTCACTGACCCCTGAAGCCATGAGGACTCCATGGGTCCATCCTAAGAAGACATCTTTCCTGAAGGAGCCCTGAAGGAGGCTGGGTTCCCTCACAAGCACACCCACCAGTTATCAAATTCCCATTTTACCTACAACCATCTTCATATGACAATTCCACACACTTGAGAGGTGAGAAGGGAAGTTCAGTTGCTTTGGTGCTTTGCAAGTGACGGAGCACCGCGGTGTGTTTTCTGCATTTATACGTGCGATGAATCTCTGAAAAGGAAGCAAAACCCTCGTGGTTGAGAGATGGCTCCCTCCTCGGTAGTCAAGCACAAAAACAACGCAGACGACAGCTGCTCTGTAGCTTCACTTCCTTTCCCACATGCCATAAACTCAGGCTTTTCAGTTCTCACCCTACTGTGTGTTTGAGGCATGTGAACTGCAACCACGACAGGCTAAATCATGCAAATCATTTCACAAATAAACATGACTTCTCTTTCTAGTAAAATAGAAGTATTTATTGGAAAACACAGCACGCTTTCCCTGTAACGGTCGTAAATTCCCAGAAGTTTTATGTTATTTCCCTAGAGAGAAGAGTTCCCAACATACATACCATGAAATCTTCCTATTTTACAACCCAAATACAAAGCAGAGTGTTAAACAGTTGCTGTGCTGATACTGCATCCATAGAGCAGCCCCTGGTCCCTGCTCACCACGGAAGGGAGAAGCGTCTTTGGAGGAAAAGAAAGTAGAACAGCAGGCCGCAGGTGAACTTCCTGGCCTTAATTGGTTTGAACTACACTCAAAAGACAAATGGACTGTGTCCACTGGTTTCTTACACCAAGTCCTGTCTGGAATCCTAACGTTTTGCTGGTCTTTTGTCCCACGTCTTGAACATGATGATGAAAATATGTCTGTGACATCCTGGTTCCATGATTGTGAAGGGTGAAACATATTCCTTAGTCTCGTCTCTCTTTAATTACAACGGGGGGTATTGTCCTGATGCTCCAATGGCGAAGACTCCATGCTCCCCACGCAGAGGGCCCAGGTTTGATCCCTCATCAGGGAACTAGATCCCACAGGCTGCAACTAGAAGTTCATATGCCACAACTACAAATTCTGCCTGTTGCAACTGAAAGATTCCACAGGCTGCAACGAAGATGGGAGATCACAGGAGCTGCAGCTAAGATCCAGAGCAGCCAAATAAATCCATACAGCATGGATGGAGCGTTCCGAGGCCCTACAGGCGTGGGCACAAGTGCTAAAGAAACACCCAAGCAGAGGCCCTGACTTTGAGAGGGTGAATGAAGAGGGAAGCAAGAACACTGTCTTCTTAGGCAGGGTGACAAAAGACGGGGGTGAGTGCGGCGGACTCTCAGTGGAGGGGTGTTTCAGAGCTTGGCACCGATTCCCAAACGTGTTTGAGTGACAGAGCCCCTGAAGGTCAAGGTGTGTGTCTCATATCTTTCAGTTGCTACAAACAGAAGCCCTCTCAACCTCACTGAAGCTCCCAACAAAGAAATGAAGGATGTATAGGAAGGATGCAGGGTGATACAGAGAACATAAGGAAAGCAAGAACGTTATCCTGAGAGCTTGTAGAAAACACGGAGCGCCAGCTGCCTGAGATGTGAGGCTTCTGGGTGGGGGTGAGGGGGTCACATGTCTCTCCCATCTCTGCTCTGATTGCCTGCTGCCATCTGCAGACCAGATTTATCTTCTTTGGAGTGAAAACCAGCGGCTCTGGTCCCTTATAAAAATGTCCAAGTGCCTTCAATTTAAAATAAATGGAATCCGTATTGTGTCTTCTAGATTTCTGCCATGCTTCCTAGGTTTCTTAGATAATTGCCAACACTCTCTACCTCTGCCTTCTTCCAAATCTAGCCCAGATCTCTTTTCCAAGCATCAACCAGTCGACTCCTTCCTCAATGCACCTCAAGTTCCAGGACCAAGCCAGTCATCTTCCCCCTAAAACCTGCTCCTCCTCTTATATTCCCCTGGACCAGCCATAAGACTGTGAGCCGTCCATCTGGTCAACCCAGAATGCTGGGAAGAATCATCTCTTCTTGGTCTGCACAGCCTCTATTGCCATTGATCCAGTCTTTGGATCGCTCTGGAATCTGCCAGCAGCTCTACAGTCTCAGATTCAGACACAAGCCCTGCGCTCCTACAGTGGCCCCCTCACTCAGCTCCCTGCCTCCAGACTTGGGTCCACCCCATCAGGCAGGCCACTCTTTCACCCAAGGCAGTGGTAGGGATGACAAAGCTGCTCCTGTCATGACCAACACAACAGCACAACAGCCTCCCCAAGTCTGCAGCCTCTCCAAATCCTGGGCCCATTAAAAAACTACGATTCTTTACATGGAAAAGATTGGGAAGCTCCATAACCACTATGTTGAAGAAGCACAATTCAGGGGTATACTAATGTGTTAATTTTATTTGGGGTTCCACTGTCCCTTCAGATTGCTCTGGCAGGCTGATTCTTTGTGTGCCCTGGGATGGAATTTGGGTCATATCCCACCACTGTTCCGATCACATTCAACCAATAAGAGTGCCCATACTGATCAGAAATGACAATGACCTGTGTAGTGATGTAATCAAAATATGTGATTTCATTTAAGAATATCGATCCTGGTCAGCCCATGCTGACTGCAGGCCAGTCACCTGCTTGCAAGGGTGGGGGGCTTCATCTCGCTTCCCCCACACTGTATATTTGCCATCACCTCTTGGGGATGGGATGGGACACACAACACATTAACAATTCCCCAAATCTTCTCTTCACCTCCAAGCTGGCTTTTGCTGTAACCTCAATGTTTGGGGACTTCCCCAGTGGCCCATTTGATAAAGAATTCGCCTGCAATGCAGGAGACACAGGTTCAATCCCTGCATCAGGAAGATCCCCTGGAGGAGGAAACGGCAACCCACTCCAGTATTCTTGCCTGAAAAATCCCATGGACAAAGCAGCCTGGCAGGTGCATCCACGGGGCCAGAAAGAGTCAGACATGGCTGAGCTCACAGGCAAACTCAGAGGGTGTGAAGAGATAAAGGTAATGAAACAGCTTTCACTTCTGTATTTGTGTGTGATTTCAAATCACTTATTTTCAATTAAAGGAGGCCCTAATTCAGTTGTTCCCTGTTAGAAAATTAAAAATAGTACTTAATAATAGAAAATTTTAGGTGCATTACTGTTATAACCATTCTCTCTAGTCCCATCTACTTATTATGGGAACAAGGTGTTTTCAGCACTTATATATGTATTAGTCATTCTCAAAATGTGGTCCAAAAGCACCTGGGGGTCCCTGAGGCTCTTCCAGGTATCCATCAAATCTTTCCTCCAGCTACACATTGATGTGCAGCCAGATTTTTCTACATATACTTCAACCAAAACAACACAATACAAAAGATTAAATGTATAAGCAGATATGAGAACTCAGTTGCCTTTTCAAGGAAAGCATTAAAGAGATTTGCAAAAATGGAAAGCAATGCCAATATTCTATTTTTTTGAGAATACAGCCTTTATTAAAAATCCATCATTTATCATTGCATGTAATGGGTTTATTTCTATTTTTAATTTTTATCTGAAGTAGAGTTGACTAACAATGTTGTGTTAGTTTCAGATGTACAGTAAAGTGATTCAGTTATGTGTGTCTATATATATACAGATACAGATTATTTTGCCTTATTGGTTATAGGTTTTTCTGAGATACTGAATATAGTTCAATACACAGTAAGACCTTGTTGTTTAAACAGCTTTTTTTTTCACCACTATCTGCACATGGCCTCAAACTCCTCTTTGGAACATAGCATCCATTTCTTGGGGTCTCAGCTGAAACAGTGGAGAAGGAAATGGCAATCCACTCCAGTTTTCTTGCCTGGAAAATTCCAAGGACAGAGGAGCCTGGTGGACTATATAGCCCATGGAGTCGCAAAGAGTTGGACACGACTGAGTGACTGAGCACAGCTGAAACAGAGACAGACCGGTTCCATTTCAACCCCCTGCTGCACACGGCGAACCTGTCCTTGGCGCCCACCACTGCTCCACAGTCTGAACGCCAAAGAGCAAATCTCCTCCTGTGCACTTTCTCCTCTGTCTGCCTGAAGCAACCTCCTTTGTCTACCCACTAGGATGAGTCCCGCTCACGGATTTATACCCCAAATAGCAGCTTGTCCAGAAGGACCCCCTGATCTCCTTTTAGGTTCAGGAAAGCATTTGTCACACTACTCAGTAATCACTTCATACCTCAGTCTCCCATGAAAGGTTTGTGCTCCTGGAAGGCAAGAACTGTACTCTTTCACACCATATTTTCGTAAACTATTTACGTGTATAGCCTGTGTATAGTCGGTCTTAAACAAATAGTTTTCCATGGATAACTTAACTCAAAGACCCCGAGAGAACAGAAACTATGACAGAACATACTAAGCAGCATGGCGTGCTCTGAGTTTTTCACAAGACACTCAAAACACAGAGGAAGAAATTCCACATTGGATTCTCCTACGTGAGCAGTGTCCCAGATCACTACTGCTTTCTTTGTAGGTTTGCACTGTGGGTAAGAAACGTCATACACTTTTCCTCTTATATGTAAACTTAATTCAAACTGAAATTCAGCATCTCTTGGAATACCACGACACTGCCCAGAACGAAATCTGCACCACTCCTTCCTAACCCAAAACACGTGTAAAGGGGATTATAAATTTCTTGCTGCCAATTTATTCTGATGGCATGAAACACCCAAGAGAGTCCAAACGCTATAGGGTAATGACTGAACTACAGCCGGTTGGGAATGTTTCCAATGTTTTTTAAGGCGGCGTGCCTCTGCATAAGTAGGTGTAGCAATTTTGAAAATGGGATCCTTATCTTTTGCAATTTCTGGAGTCAGTGAGTGGCTGGAAGGCAGACACGGACCAGGATGCACGGGCCCAGAGCATCCCCACACTGGTCTCTCTCACTAATTAGATGTCATCCCCAAAGGAGCCCTCGCTGGTGATTGGCTCTAAGGTTGTTCTGGGGCCAGATTCCATCATAATACTGCATGATTCTGCAAATTTTCACAGTGTACTCGGGAAATCTGGCCAAAGCAGCGAGATGTCTGTCCTTAGTGTCCTGAGATCCTCAGACCTCCTCACTGCACACAACAGCACACCTGAACACTCACTGGCTGTCTTATCTTCCTACCAGCAGGAAGGCTGTGTCCCCTGTTCAGTTCCGTTCAGTCACTCAGTTGTGTCCGACTCTTCGCGACTGCATGGACTGCAGCCCACCAGGCTTCCCTGTCCATCACCAACTCCCGGAGCTTGCTCAAACTCACGGCCATCGAGTCGGTGATGCCAACCGACCATCCATCTCATCCTCTGTCATCCCCTTCTCTTCCTGCCTTCAATCTTTCCCAGCATCAGGGTGTTTTCCAAAGAGTCAGCTCTTCGCATCAGGTGGCCAAAGTATTGGAGCTTCAGCTTCAGCATCAGTCCTTCCAATGAATACTGTCCCCATGATACTGTCCAATGAATAGTGTTCCCGTGATGTGCTGGTAAGTGTTTAGCAAGCCGTCCCGTGGGGGAAAAGTCCTAATTTGTAGGTCTTGCCAGTTTCCACACTGTAAATGCTCCCACTGTGACTGATTCCAAGCACCAACGAGGCATCCGTCACTGAACGTGGAGTTGGGGAGAGAAGCAGAAGCTGGCTGGGCCCTGTGCTGCCACCCGCCAGAGGCGCCCGGGCTCAGCCCGGTCCTGTGTGCGCATCTGCCCAGCAAACACTAAGTCCTCGCTGGGTCGCCACACTGTGCGGAGTCGCACGAAAGACACAGCAGTGGATCTGCACTGGTTGCTGGGGCACAAACGGTCTGTTTCTCACAAGACAGCACCAAGGTTTGGGGACTTCCCTGGTGGTCCAGGGGTTCAGAACCCGCTTTCCAATGCAGATAACACAGGTTCGATCCCTGGTCAGGGAACTAAGATCTCACATGCTGCAGGGCAACTAAGCCCGTGCACCCCAACGAGAGAAAGCCTATCACTGCAACAAAGACCCGGCGCTGCCCAAAGAAAAGGAAGAAAGCACCAAGGCTTACCAGCGTTGACTGCTGAAAGCAGAGGTTTCCCTAAACTGAGGACTCAGGCATTTTCCTGTAGATGCACATTTCTGAGCAGGGGACAAGGGGGCAAAAGCCGTTAGGGCACAAGGGCAGGGTTCGCAGCCTCCTTCATCAGCAGAAATTGATCTGAGGCCAGACAAGGAGTTCAGGCAAGGCATTACCAGGGACCCTGCTGCAGCAGTGGGTAGTGAGAATAAGTAACAGGTTCCCTAGCTTGCTCCCCGGGAGAGGGTGAGCTGGCTCCTTATATGGGGTGAGGGTAGAGGCAGGTCCTGACAAAACTAGACAGTGTGTTGAAAAGCAGGGACATTACTCTGCCGACAAAGGTCCGTATAGTCAAGGCTATGGTCTTCCCAGCGGTCACGTACGATTGGAGAGCTGGACCATAAAGAAGGCGGAACATCAAAGAATTGATGCCTTGGATCTGCGGTGCTGGAGAAGACTCCTGCGAGTCTCTTGGATAGCGGATATAGAACCAGTTGATCTTAAGGGAAATCGACCCTGAATACTCATAGGAAGGACCGATGCTGAAGCTGAAGTTCCAGGATTTTGGTCACCTGGGGCAAACAGCTGACTCACTGGAAAAGTCCCTGATGCTGGGAAAGATTGAGGGCAGAAGGAGAAAAGGGCATCAGAGGATGAGATGACTGGATGGTGTCACCTATGCAATGGACATGAACTTGGGCAAACTTTGGGAGTTGATGATGGATAGGGAGGTCCATTGGGTCGAAAAGAGTCAGACATGACTGGGTGACTGACGAACAGTAAGAGGCAGGTCCAGGGCTTGGGCTGGAGGCGTAACACAGGTGGCTGCCCACCCCTTAGGTAGTGTTGGGTGCAGGAGGTATGCACAATATGCTGCTTTTGCTCCTGACATCCTGTTTTTGCTCCCAGCTCTTCAGAAGTGGCAGTTGGGGTTTTTTGGTCTTTATGTATCTTGTTGTCCATAATTTGCCCCAACTGCTGCATGCACACAGCTATTTTTAGTCCCTCATAGCTTCTTTGTAATTTATTGCTCCAGGTGCAAGCTCGGCAGCAAAGTCCCAGGTCCCAGCCTGTCTCACTGGGAGTCACCTAGAAGAGAAACAGGACTGCCGAAGTGCATCGGGTAGGGTATGACACCCATTTCACTCACCAAAGGTTTGTGGCAGCAAAAAAAAAAAAAAGACTGGAAATGAGTGGAATTGACATACATCACCAGCATCTGTCTGTCTTTCGTGGTGCCATTTTTACAGCAAAAGCAAGGAGACGATTGGAAGTTAAGAGGTTAAAAATGCAAAGTGTTACTTTTAAGAACTTTTAACAGCTTTTACTTTTATACCATATGAAAAGAAAAAGAATGGTCACAGAGAAGAACGGGTTGGGGAAGGTGTCCTGGAGCGACTCTCCTAAAGATTACCAAAGTTAATGCTTTTTACATATGAGTCCAGAAACATATATTCAGGGAAAGATCGGGACATAAACACAGACAGATGCCAGGAAGGAGCTGTGTCATCAGGTTTTCCCCCATTGTCCTAGCTTGGTTTCTCAAGAAAGTGGAGTTATCTGTGAGAGGGACTCTGGCAGGATTTCCTATGAAGCTACAGTAACCGAGACACTGTGGTGTTGTTACTGACCCATGGTCTTGGGCTTTTCAATCAAGAAAAATTGATAAGAGACCAGACGATAAATTCAGGCAAGGCTTTAATGGAACTCATGTGCCAGTGCAAAGGGATCAAAAATCAAGTTTCCTTTGCTCACTCCCTGGGTGAGGGGGAGGGGCAGCTTGCATGATCTGCCCACCCCCCTGGAGGTGCTGTATGCAGGGACCACGCTCAAGACCCTGCTTTTCCTCCAACACCTCCGAAGGGGCAGTTGGATTTTTTTGGTCTTTCTGTATCTTGTCCATAATTTGCCCCAACTGTGCATGCAAACAGTTACTTTTAGTCCCTCATAGTTTCTTTGTATTTTGTTGTTCCAGGAGACGTTTGTCCAGGCGCGAGCTCTGCAGCAAAGGGCCCCAGGCCCCTGGTCCCAGGCTGTCTCAGACAGACGTATCAGTCGAAGGACAAGAATGTTCCCAGAAACAGGGGCACAGAAGCAGGCTCAATTGATTGTCAACAAAGACACCAAAGTGATTCCATGGGAAAGGACAGTCTGTTCAGTAAACAGCACTGGAAAAACCGGCCAATATGTTGGAGGGAAATGAAGGTCCCCTTTTACTTTCTACCATACATCCCAGCCTCCAGAACTGCAAGAAATGAATTTCTGTTGTGTATAAGTCACCCAGCCTGTGACGGCTTGTTCTAGCACCTTCAACAGACTAGTTAGTTACTGTTAGTCACACAGTTCTGTGTGACTCTGCGACCCCATGGACTGTACTTGCTGGGTTCCTCTGTCCGTGGAATTCTCCAGGCAAGAATACTGCAGTGGGTACCGTTCTCTTCTCCAGGGGATCTTCCTGGCCCAGGGATTGAACCCGCATCTCCTGCGCTGGCAGGCAGGTTCTTTACCATCTGAGCCACCAGGGAAGCCCCTTGAACAGACCAAGGAAGCTGCTAAGAGGACACAATTGTATGGGCATTTTGGAAAACTGTTTGACAGTCTCTTAGGAAGCTAAACTTATCATTAGATCCAGCAATTTAATTCTTAAGGTTTCACCCTAGAGAAATGAAAATGTATGTCCACAAAAAAAATTGCTCGTTGAAACACATAGCAGCTTTTTTCATAACCGATGAGCACTGAAAGTAACCCGAAGGCCCATCAGAGGTACATAGCTAAACTGTGGCGCTTTCATTCAGTAGAAAAGCACTCAGTAATAATTATTACAATAAAAAGAAGAACAACTGCTGATAAAGGCAACAAGGGGAAGAATCTCAAAATCGTACTGAGTGAGAGAGGTAAGACCCAAAGAGGAGCCCTGCAGGCGTCCGTCCGCTTGAAATCCTGGAAGCTGGGGGCCCCATAAAGGCAAGAGCCTTGTGGACACAGAGCAGGAAGGGGAGGGTGGGGCAAATGGGGAGAGTGGCACTGACATGCAGGCACCACCCTGTGTAAGGCAGATGACTGGCAGGAACCTGCTGTCCAGCACGGAGACCTCAGCTCGGGGCTCTGTGATGTCCTAGAGGGGTGGGAGGGAAATTCAAGAGGGAGGGAAAACGGTCTTCCCTGGTGGCTCAGACGGTAAAGTGTCTGTCTGCAATGCAGGAGACCTGGGTTCGATCCCTGGGTTAGAAAGATCCCCTGGAGAAGGAAATGGCAGCCCACTCCAGTGCTCTTGCCTGGAGAATCTTGTGGACGGAGGAGCCTGGTAGGCTACAGTCCGTGGGGTTGCAAAGAGTCGGACACGACTGAGTGACTTCACTTTCAAGCTTTCAATGGCTGATTCTTGTTGTTGTACAGCAGAAATTAACATAAACATTGTAAAACAAAAACAATTATACTCCAATAAAAAATAATTAATTAGAAAGATTCTTTACAGGCATGTTAAGAAAGTCTTGCCAAAAAAAAAATGTCCCACCAGCACTGCCTGTTGGGGCCTTCTCTGCCCCAGAGTGGGGTTGCCAAGGTTCATCAAATAAAATTTCAAATTACTCAGTTAAATTTCAGCTTCGGATAAACCACAAATAATTTTCTTAAGACGAGTGTGTCCCATGCAATTATCTAGGACATGGGTGGCATGTACATGCATGGGACATACTTATAGTAAAAACTGATTCATTTTTCATCTGAAATTCAAATGTAACAGGCCTCCCATGTTTTTTCTGGCAACCCCGCACCGTGGTTTCCTGTGGCCTCTCTGAACACAAGCACTGACTGACCTAGAGGCCGCTCAGGCCGGTCCTCCCCTCAGGCCGGTCCTCCCCTCAGGCCAGTCCTCCCCTCCAGTCTTCCCCTCCATCCTCCTCAGAGAAAGCAGAAGCAAGCCTGCAGGACCCAGCCCTTCCAGCTGACCTGCCCTGGCCACGCTCAGCGCCAGTTCTGCCCTTCGGTTTCTCAAAGGGTGGAGGGGTGCCCACCCTCCCTCCACGGGTCAGAGTGGGGGGCCCACCTGGGGAGGGCACGTGGCTTCCCCCGTGGCCACAGATGGAGCCCAACCTCCAGCTTAAATGAATCCTTCCGAGCATCCATTATTTCACATCGTAGAAAACGCGTCCTTGCTACTTGCTGTTTCACTCTGGTCACGCGGCCTGTTCTGCCTTTCTGTTCAGGGGACATCCAGAGGTACTTTGCAGGATACACGCAACCACAGTTCATCAGGTTGGAGTTATACATTGCTCAAGATTTCCAGCCAATTTTCAAGAAGTCAGACACCAGGTGTGAGGTGCCCGGATATTAACAGCACCACACAAGGGAAGGGGGATCTGAGTTATCCGTGTTGCTTTTCATACCAGAGACAAAAGAGCCCTTTGAATCAAAAGCTGTTGAGTGGTGCGGGGGTATGATTTTTAAAAGACTACCTACTTGGAACATAAACACTTTCTCAATAGGTTATTTTTATTTTCCTGGTCTGGCAACTAAAAAAGGTATAATTTGCAAGGGTTGGTGCCCTGAAAGAAGCACATTCAATTGTTTGAAATAGCATGAATACGTGTCAGTGAAAGAAACTAAATTTGATGAGGAAATTATACCTTTTGTAGAAAGTGCAAAAAATAGTAATAAAGGTAGTAGGAAGGAATACTTTGATCATAAAATTATTATGCATTTTCCCCGTAAAAAACCACTAACCTTGGCTCATAAATAACAGTAGCAAAAAGATGAAAATGTGAAATTAAAAGCAGACCATGTTTAAAAAAAAGCAAAATGCATGGAATCTAAGCTGTTCTGAAGGACAGACTGGAAGGTTCTCGTTGTGCCCAGAGGTGTTCCACGGAGGGGGGTTGCACCTTTTGTATTTATGTTGGGGTGGCCTGACTGAAGTGGCTTTAAAACTTGGGGTCATGGATCATTAAGACTCTAATAAAAATTATGAACCTGCTTCCTGGAAAAGCGCACGTACACCCCCATGCGCACTTTTTTACAGACCATTTCGAGAGCTGCAGACACTGCCCCTGGATTTATTCACAGAGCCCCAGCCAAGAGGCCCCGTGCTAAGCAGAACCCACGTGTTTACCATCCCCTGCTTCCTTACGCTGATCCCCACGCGGCCTCTCGCACTTACAGCAGAGGCAGGCTGCCTGCTGACCTTTGCCCTCTCTGCCTCCCTTTCGGGAGCTGGCAGTTTGGGTTTCCCACCACAAGCCTTCCTAGAATGCGATCACAAACTCCAGGGTGCTGGCCTGGGTGTTACACTGCCAGGTGACACCATGCTCTTCCCAAGAAATAGAACGGAGGCGGGGGAAGTCCCCTGTGCCACACCCCACGTGACCCCGGGGCCAGTGCCCTGGTCCCTCTGAGTTTCTGTGTCCCTCTCCGTAGATGGGGACTGCAGTGAGGATGGCATGACGGTATATATAAAAGTGCGTGAAGGCAGCAGTCACTCCGAAAGTTTCAGAGGCTGGCTGTTCCAGCTGTCACACAGTCCAGACACGTCGATGTCTGCCCACACTTGCACAGTGATTTACAAGATGTGAAGCACCTCCATTTGTTATTCATTGCTGGTAACACAACACCTGGGCTTCCCTGGTGGCTCAGAGGTAAAGAATCCACCTGCCAATGCAGGAGAGGCAGGTTGGATCCCTGCGTCAGGAAGATTCCCCCGGAGGAGGAAATGGCAAGCCATTCCAATATTCCTGCCTGGGAAATCCTACGGACAGAGGATCCATGGGGATGTAAAAGAGTCGAACATGACTTAGCAACTAAACAACAACAACACAACACCCACAGGATACGAAAACTTGAGACTGATGCTCCCATTTTACAGGCGAGAAAATTAAGTCTCAAGTTAAGTGAGTTGGTTCCTCCAGAGCATACAGCCTGCAAGTACCAGGGCGGGACACCCTGTACGGGGCTCCCGACATGGGAGCAGGAGCCCCAGTGATCTAGTCTCTCTCCATCCTCGGGTGGAGCATTCTGGGAGGCATTCTCCACGTGGCTCTTAGAGGGTCCCAGAAGATGGGACCCCGTTACCCGCAGTGGGACCAGTGTTGGGAAGCACGGGGGCAGCCTGAATCCTCCCAAGATTCCCTCCCTCCAGAACCTGCTCCTGTTCCCGGAAGAGGACTTTCCAGATAAACTCCATCCAGCTCTGCTTTTCAGAGGGGAATCCAGGCTAAGACAGGTGCCCACCGTGGGTCTCCATCTTCTGCTACTGCCCACACTTCTTCTGTGCCCACCTCCTTCAGCTGTCCCTGCTGGTGGGGCCTACAGGCCAATAAGAAACCCTACCTTCGAAAAAGCCACTGTGAGACTGCCGTCCAAACATACTGGGCTCCAACGTCAAGCTTCCATCCCTGACGGCCTGGGAAGCGGCTGACAGCTCTCCTCTCACCCTAGGATGCCCTAGCTGAGGCCAGGGCTCTCCTTGGTCACGGTCAACCGACTCTGGGGGCAAAAGCACTGCTTCTGAGCCCCCCATCCCGGATCTTGGGTCTTCCCATCCACAAGGAGATGCTGCAAAGGCAACGGCCTACGTCTGCTTCCACTAAGACCCTGTCTCCCTGCCTTGACCACTTGTGGGCTGCCTGACGGCATAGCTAGGACCCCAGCCCCCTCCCTGGACTGGAGTCAGGGGGAGATGGCTGAGCCCTCAGAGACAGACCTTCTCCTTAGAGAGCCTCGGCTTTCGGCTGGTTCCACACACAGTCTCATGCGCTCTCCCACACCAAGGCCCACTCACCCTGGTTGGCCGTCCCATGACAGGCCAGTATCTTCCATGTTTACTTCCCACTGTCTGCCAGGTCCCGCCCATGAAACGTTAATTTAATGAACAAAAAGCCTGGTCTTCACTGGCACAGCTTCACAACTGCTGCATCACTCCCCATACCCCCTTTCTAGACGCCCACCCAGCTCCCTCTCTCCGTCCACTTTGAGAAGACCCCTAGGGCTTCCCTGGTGGCTCAGTTGCATACAATTCGCCCACCAAGGCAGGAGACAAGGGTTCGATCCCTGATCTAAGAAGATCCCATGTGACAAGGGGCAAGTAAACCGGAACCACAACTCCTGAGTTCACGTGCTGCGACTACTGAAATCCGAGTGCCTAGACCTGTGCTCTGCAACCAGAGAAGCCACCACGATAAGAAGCCAGCACAACATGACCGCAGAGGAGCCCCTGCTCGGGGCAGCTAGAGAAAAACCCGCACAGCAGTGAACACCCAGCACAGCCAAAAACCAAATAAACAAATGAATAAATAGATTATATATATATAGATATGTAAGAATGCCTCTAATTGTCAGGAGGATGTGCCAGGAGGCACAGGGGGCAGGGCAAAGGCGGCCCTTGCCCCCAGGATGATGTGCTCATTGCCTCTGCTCCCCGACCTTTGGGATGGGATACAACACAGCTCTCCAAGTGCCGCGGGTGAGTGTGCCATGGTTCACACCATCTAACTGAGATTCCATTCATTCCCAGAGTCATAAGCTGATCACTAATCTCTGTCTTCACTCACAGAGCATTCCATGCCTTCATGTGTCTCCTTGGAGGTTCCTACAGTTGTACCTCTATTCAAAAGCAACTTCTCATCAAGTCTTTTTCAGCTGTTCCAGTGGTTGGTGTTCAGTCTCTAAGTCGTGTCCTGCTCTTTGTGACCCCATGAATGCCAGGCTTCCCTGTCCTTCAGGTTGAACTCAGAACCAGTGCCCAGGACTGAAGGAAAACCAGTCATATTTCACATGGCCCGTTCTCCCCTTTATGCTGCAGGTTTGGGGATGACATAACATTTAAGAACCTGTTCAGCTCTGAGCTTCTGATTGCTTTTTGTACCTTTGCTGGAAATTCTGATTCAAGTATTTTCGTTTTGCCAATAATCTCCTACATTAACTGTAAAACGGTTGCACTGGGGCTGCTACTGTGATGTGTTTGACTGTTTTCCTAATATTGAATG
Source organism: Moschus berezovskii (assembly GCF_049115385.1). Taxonomy (NCBI): domain Eukaryota; kingdom Metazoa; phylum Chordata; class Mammalia; order Artiodactyla; family Moschidae; genus Moschus; species Moschus berezovskii. Next base: position 4,484,298 of record NC_142463.1, read on the forward strand.
TTGCCTCTTTACTGAAAATAAAACTGTACTGAGAGTTCCTCCTCTCTTAGGAGAAATTCCCAGGAGTGAGTGAGAATATTATCTCACTCATAATATTCAAAATCACTTCCCCTGGAGGATGAAATTATGTCCTTTGATTACTCGTGGGAGAGGACATTTTCCCATCTTATTTACTAATCAGATTTATTCTTGTGAATAATGCTCATAATCCTGTCCATTTGTTCACCAAGTACATAACATGTCTTCTATCCGTTTGTGTGCCTGTCAACATAATGTGCATATTTATTGGTGTTTTTTCATGCAATCCTTTCCCTCAGGTAAGTTATGATTGTAGACCTGCCTGACTTTCCAGTTTGGAAGTTATTTCTGGATCCATCTCTGTGGTGAGCATCACATAAGAGCATCCTGTGAGGGCCTGATGTGAGTCACGTTCATCACTTCCTCACTGAGTTCAAATGTTCTTATCCATACAGCTGAAGACATTGAGAGACAGAGTCTCCTGGTCCTGACATCTGTTCCTCCATCTTTTCAGATGCCCATCATGGAACTTTTCTAAACAGCATCATGTTTTATAGCCTCATTTTATTTTCTCTTATTAAAAAAAAATCCATAATCCTCCCATTTTTAAAAAATGTGTGGGTTAAATATAATATTCACTGTTGATGATCAGTAATAATCTGTATACTAAAAATCCTGTATCAGGAAGATTCTATTAGAAAAATGAATGAGCCAAAAATTTTTAGTACAGATGGCCACCTATGTACAAAATTTATCTGATGCAGTACGTGAAAAACAGCTTCACCTTGTCTAAACATGATTTACAATTTAGGCAATAGATAATCATGGCCTTTCTTGTAGCCTCTTGTTGTTCTTGAGCAAATATTAGAATGAATATTGTGTTTTATCAGTTATATGCTTCCTACTTGTGGACTGGGAGGCTCAGAGTTTACAGTCTGAAATCTGACAAAAGAGAAGACAGTGAAGCACAGGACAGATGAGCAGAGGGAAGCAGCTCCGCGGAGAGAAAGCAGGTGGGAGGGCTGGAGGGAAGTGCCCGTGAAAGAGGCCTTATCTCAAGAAGGGAGGATGGGAAGCACTGGCGCACCCTCAGATTTTCCAGGCTCCAAGAAAACACAGAACGCTTACCACCCTGTCCTTTGCCACTCAACCGAAGTTTGTTTGATAAAGATATATTTTTTACTTTGGTTGAAAAAAATGGTTTTAGTTATTTGAATTGTGGCTGTCAGTTCTGTTTTTCTGGTGGCATGGGGGAAAAATGCCATTTTGGCAAATGCTTTGAACTCATTTCATCAAACTGAATATTTATAAAGATTCAGCAAAATGGATAATTTCCTCCTTGTAAACTGGAGAAAGACAGGCATCATAGCCACAGATCAGAGACAGCAATTAGGATGGGCTATAAAAATATCACACACACCTTAGGTTTTGAATGAAACTGACGCCAGCACTTTAAGAACACCATGCACGTGTGGTTAGATTCTGCTGCCTCAGGATGACTCCATGGTGAGAGCTGAGAAGCATATTTTTCAACTAGTAAGTCACTTCAGTAAGAGATTAGTCCCTCCTCAGAGAAAAGCACTGATAACTTTAAAGTAAAACATTTTCATTTGCCATGGGTTGTTGCTGTTGTTCAGTCACTAGGTCATGTCCAACTCTTTGTGACCCATGACTGCAGCACACCAGGCTTCCCTGTCCTTCTCCATCTTCCAGAGTTTGCTCAAATTCATGTCCATTGTGTTGATGGTGTCATTCAACCATCTCATCCTCTGTCATCCCCTTCTCCTCCTGCCTTCAATCTTTCCTAGCATCAGGGTCTTTTTCAATGAGTAAGTCCTTCTCATCAGGTGGCCAAAGTATTGGAGTTTCAGCTTCAGCATCAGTCCTTCCAATGAATGTTCAAGACTGATTTCCTTTAGGATTGATTGGTTTGATCTCTGTATAGTCCAAGGGACTCTCAAGAGTCTTCTCCAGCAACCCAATTCAAAAGGATCAGTTTTTCGGTGTTCAGCCTTCCTTATAGTCCAACTCTCACATCCATACATGACTACTGGAACAACCATAGCTTTGACTATACAGACATTTTTTGGCAAAGTGATGTCTCTGCTTTGTAATACACTGTCTAGGTTTTCCATAGATTTCCTTCCAAGGAGCAAGTGTGTTTTAATTTCATGACAGTTACTGTCTGCAGTGATTTTTGGAGTCCGAGAAAATAGTCTGTCACTATTTCCATTGTTTCCCCATCTATGCATCATGAAATAATGGGACCAGATGCCATGATCTTAATTTTTTGAATGTTGATTTTTAAACTAGCTTTTTCACTCTCCTCTTTCACCTTCATCAAGAGTCTCTTTAGTTCCTCTTTGCTTTCTGTCATTAGAGTAGGTATCATCTGTATATCTGAGGTTGCTGCTATTTCTCCCAGGAATCTTCATTCCAGCTTGAGAGTCATCTAGCCCAGCATTTCACATCACGTACTCTGCAGGCAGGCAAGTATGCTCAGTCGCTAAGTTGTGTCTGACTCTTGCAACCCCATGAACTATAGCCCACCAGGCTCCTCTGTCCATGGGATTCTCCAAGCAAGAATACCAGAATGGGTTGCCATTTCCTTCTCCAGGGAGTTTTCCCAACCCAGGGATCAAACCCATGTTTTCCATGTCTCCTGCGTTGGCAGGCAGATTCTTTTCCACTGAGCCACCTGGGAAGCCCATAGAAGTTAAATAAGTGGGGTGACAATATACAGCCTTGACATACTCCTTTCCCAGTTTTGACATGGTCCATTGTTCCAGGTCTGGCTCTAGCTGTTGCTTCTTGGCCTGCATTCAGGTTTCTCGGGAGGCAGGTCAGGTGGTCTGGTATTCCCATCTCTTTAAGAATTTTCCAGTTTTAGTGATCCACACAGTCAAAGGCTTTAGTGCAGTCAGTGAAGAAGAAGGAGATGTTTTTTCTGGAGTTCCCTTGCTTTCTCTATGATCCAACTTGCCATCAGTAGTAAAAGAAAAAAAATTATTATCCATCAATCAGTATCGCTTTCTGTAATTAAAAACAAATCATTACCAAACTTCCCAAGGCCCAGAAAAACAGAAAAGATGTGCCAATAGTCGGACCTTCTAACCATGTGTAGATCTGTGCATTCCTATACAAACAAACAGAGAAATGAAGAAGTCATCCGGAGGGAAACGTTATAGGCCCTATAATTCTTTGAATTACTGCATGGGGGCAGAAGTACAGCTGTCTTGGGGTCATCAAGAGAAGTGATCCATCCCAGGCCACCAGGCAGGGACTGAGAATCAGTCAGAGAGAATGAGACGCTGGTGTTTGCAATAAGTAAAGCAAGCCTCAGTCCAGCTTTGCATGAAGGCGGTGTTAACCCCAAGGCTTTTCAGGTTTGCCAGCCAATAAACAGTGCTTCTCGCTAAGCCCATTGGAGTGGGTTTCTCTGCCATTTACAGCCTAAAAAAATAAACAACAGCTTTCGCAGGAGTTTAGATGAGGCAGAGATTGCTGCGGCTGGTCTGGTAGGAAAGGTTTGTGGCAAGTGGGGGTGGGATTCATCTGGTCTTTGAAAGGCACAGAAGAACGAGGCTAAGTACAGGAAGGGGAGGGCGAGGTAGTTTGTGATGCTGGCCAGGAAGGCATCATTCAGTAACAGGTCCCACCTTGGTGGAGAAGAAACGGAATTAAAAACTTGTTCTCTGGGAAGAAGGCTTCAATATTAAGAAAACAAACATGGTCACTCTGGTGGATGGTTTGGTTAATCTTTCACGGAGCGAATGAGAAGCAGCCCTAGTCTGATCAACAGCTTGAGATTCCAAACACTCAGCGTTGTGAGAATTCACGGGTAAGCTTAAGAGTCTTAAGTCTAGCATCAAAAAAACCCACCCAATGTAGAAACTTTGTAGAGCAATTGAGCAGATTCTCTTAAGTTGAAGAGAGATATATCCTCGGACTCCACTCCTAGGTCTATTTATTCAATCAGAAAAAAATTCTTGTATACAGTGGATCGTGGGCCGCAATGTTGATAGTGTCATTGCCTGTATGAGAAAAACTTGGAAAAAATCCAAATGTCCAATGAACAAAGAATGGCTAGATATACTTTTGCAATGACTATATAGCAGGAAAAATGAACCAGAGCTATGAGTATTGGATGAAGCTCCCAACATAATATTGAATGATAAAGGAAAGTCATCAAAGAATACGTACATTATGATAGCATTTAAATAAAGTCGAAACTCATGAGAAACTAAAGTTTGTGGATACTGTAGAGAAAAGGACGAGAATAGAAAGTAGGAAATTCAGGTTCATAGATACCTTGGGGGAAAGAAAGGAAGAGCAGATAATCAGGGAGGGACACTTCAGGGTCTTCAACTAAATTAGCAGTTTTTAAAATCTCTGGAGTGGGAATCTATGTGCTCATTATGTAATTCTTCATACCTTTCTAGTTGCATAAGATTTGTCATAATTAAACTTTGGTAAAAAACACTCTACCCAAGTGGAAACTTTTAGTCTAAGTTGAGATGTGGTTGACGATTATTTTGGAAAGCATACCTTGTGTGCCCACATTTAAGACAAAGATTTCCCTCTCTGAGCCTGGAGAAGGAGAAAGACTTTCAATAACGCCTCTTAACTTGCTACAAGTTCATACCAGGTCAACGTGCCGCTCAGTTCCTTCATCCAACAAATTAACGTGGCTCCACCACGGGGTATTTATTTTACACTATGAGCAACAGCCTTCTTGCCAACCCGCAGGGAGCTGGTTTTAGCAGCCCTGTGGACGCTGCTGGTATGTCGCACACCATGTGGTTGTCAAAGGCCCACCACACCCCAAAGTCTCCCTGCAAACTAGATTCACCTCCGCCTGGAGAGTTGGCAGCTCCAGGCTAGGGCAGGTTGCCCTAAGGACCACTAGTTACTACTGTGAAATTTTAAAGAATGTCTGCATTCAGTATCCTTTTAAAAAAATCTTTGTATTGTGTTAGCTGCTCAGTTGCATCTGATTCTTTGTGACCCCATGGACTGTAGCCCGCCAGGCTCCTCTGTCCATAGGATTCTCCAGGCAAGAATATTGGAGTGGGCTGCCATGTCCTTTTCCAGGGGATCTTCCCAGACCAGGGATCAAACCTGGGTCTCCTGTATTACAGGCAGATTCTTTACCATCTGGGATTCTCTGGTGGATCAAAGGGTAGAGTCTGCCGGCAATGCAGGAGACCTGAGTTCAATCCCTGGGTTGGGAAGATCCCCTGGAGAAGAAAGTGGCAACCCACTCCAGTATGCTTGCCTGGAAAACCCCATGGATGGAGGAGCCTAGTGGGCTACAGTCCAAAGGATCGCAGAGTCAGACACGACTGAGTGACTTCACTTTCACTTTCACTTTACTGTCTAAGCCAAGGACTTCCCCGGTGGCGCTAGGTGTAAAGAACCTGCCTGCCAATGCAGGAGACATGAGATATGTGGGTTCGACCCCTGAGTCAGGAAGATCTCCTGGAGGAGGGCACAGCTCACCACTCCAGTATTCTTGCCTAGAGAATCCCGTGGGCAGAGGAGCCAGCGGGCTACAGTCTATGGGGTCACAAAGAGCCAGACACAACTAAGCAACTGATCACTCACGGCAAAAGTGATTCAAAATGGCATGTTGTGCCGTGATGGAAGCCTCACTGCTACTCAAAGTAAGTTGCTCTGTTTTAACACAGAGCATTTCTAAGAAGGCAAAGACCCTGAAGAGTCAGCACACTTGATGACAATTTACCTGGTGACAGCAGGCACTCATTAAATGTTACATAAAGGAAGCCAGTGAAATCTACTAACGAGGACCCTCAAGGACAGGCTCAGCCCCTCCCCGCTGCATGATGAGTGCACTCAGCCTTACAACGTGCCAAGTGTACAGTGGATTATCATCCCTTTATTTTTTCATGACCCTAAGTGGATGCCAGAAAATAATTAAGGTGCAAATTCTATGGCTGAAAAGGCTCCAAATGGGTAAGGAACAGATAAAAGGTAAAAAGAAATGACAAGAGAAGGTGGCATGTGTTAGCATCCTGTAAGAGGCAAAGGCGCAAAAAAGGAAGACGCAAAGATGCAGTGGGAACAGAAAAGGCAGTGGGTGGACTTCTGGGTGGGGAAGAGGGGGCAGGTGAGGTAGACGGCTCACTGCAGGCACGAGCACGACCCGCACGCGGGCCCCAATTCTCTTCTGCTGATGTTCGCAGGCGCAGCTCACATGCTTGAGTCCAGTCAGTCTTGCAACAATCTCACGCAGAACAAAGGTGCGCAGCAATATCTCCATCATACTTTGTGGTGGCTCAGAACTTCCCCAGTGGCTCGGACGGTAAAGCATCTACCTACAATGCGGGAGACCCAGGTTCGATCCTTGGGTCAGAAGATCCCCTGGAGGAGGAAATGGCAGCCCACTCCAGTACTGTTGCCTGGAAAATCCCATGGATGGAGGAGCATAGTAGGCTACAGCCCATGGGGTCGCAAAGAGTCGGACACGACTGAGCCACTTCACTTTCTTTCACTTTCTTACTCGTTGTACAGAGTCCAGGCGTTAACAGACCCATCACCCAAATAATGTCTACTAATTATTTTTTATTATTACAATAGCCAAAATGGTGTGGGTTTTTTTTAGTTGAAATATAGTTTAAAAAAACCCCATGGACAGAGGAGTCTGGCGGGGTACAGTGCATGGGGTTGCAAAGAGACAGACACGACTGAGCCACCAACAGTTTCACTCTCCCATATTGTTTAATAGTAATATAGCCCCAAATCATTAAAAAAAAAGGAAAAGTGACCCAAGTCCAGCTCCTCTTCTAATTCACCCAGGCAATCCTTTGATGACTGCTGATTGTGCAGAAAGGAGAATTTTATCCTCCCCAGACATCTCAGCATTCTGCAGCAGACCCGGGCCCTGGCCAGTGCAGGAGGACGGGGGCCAGGCCTTCATGCCCAGCCCCAACCCTGAGGAAACCAGAACGTCTTTCAGAGTCTGGAGACACTCACCATCCCACCACCAGCCAGGAGAGGCAGGCTTCTCTCAAAAGACAGAGATAACAACAGGCCTGGCCTTACCCAGCCTACCCAACCCTTTCTCTTTTTCCTTCTTTTTAATTTATTTATATTAATTGGAGGCACACATGTGTCCTCTCCCTCCTGAACCCCTTCCCATCTTCCTCCCCACCCCGTGCCTCCTGGTTGTCACCAAATATTGGCTTTGGGTTCCCTGTGTCATACATCGAACTCCTTTGATCCTTTGAGTGACACCTGTAGGCTTCTGGGGCACTGTCATTTTTTCTTGTTCATCCTCATGCCTTTTGGGTGGAACATAGATAATGGCTCCCAACCCACAAGGCTTGGGAAAGGAAGCCTTTTCTGGGAAGAATCAAAAGTTTAAAAAGTTTGGATAGCCTAAAACCAACCCTTCTATTAGTACACAAGGAAACTAGAGATGGACACATGGGGGAAAAGAATTAATTCCTACTTTACATTTTATAGGGCTTCCCTGGTGGCTCATGAGGTAAAAAAATTCTGCCTGCAATGCAGGAGACCTGGGTTCAATCCCTGGGTCGGGAAGATCCCCTGGAGAAGGGAATGACAACCCACTTCAGTATTCTTGCCTGGATAATTCCATGGACAGAGGAGCCTGGTGGGTTACCGTCCCTGGACTCACAAAAAGTTGTACATGACTGAGTGACAAACACTACTTTTCTTTCATATTTTATGGAAAAATTAATTCTAGATAGATTACAGATCTAAATGCGAAAGGTAGCAAACAGCCTACAGAAGATAAGATTAGAAGAATATTCTAATTTGACATTATCCATAAGATAATATTAGATGAAAAACTCTAGAAGAATAATTTCATTACCCTGAAGTAGACAAAAAAATTTCTTAAACAGGACTCAAAAAGCATTAATCATAAAGAAATAGATGGGTATACTGGATTTCATTAAAATTAGGAAATTCTGTTCATCTGAAGACATCATTAAGAGACAGGAAAGACAAAGCAGAGGATTGGTTTTTCAACAAATATACTCAACACAGGCTTGTCAGAGTACATCATAGTCTTCTAAAAATTTAATAAGAAAAAGAGAAAATTCAATGAAAGCTGATGAAAGATTTGCAAAGGCACTTCACTCCCAAGAAATGCTCAAATGGACAAAGAGGCATATGAAAGGGTTCTCAGGACCAGTATTTGTTAGGAAAAATGCAAATTAAAACCACAATGATTGAATAATACCACAATTTCAAAGAAAAAGACAGAAAATACTAAGTATTGGCAAACATGTAGAGCAATCAGAACACTGATTGGTAGAACTGAAGAAGGTATTGCTACAGTGACTTTGGAAAACTTTTTGACGGTATCTGTCGAGGCTGTCCTTGCATGCTTAGTCATATCCAACTCTTGTGACCCCATGGACTGCAGCCCACCAGGCTCCTCTGTCCATGGGATTCTCCAGGCAAGAATACCGGGGTGGGTTGCTATTTCCTTCTCCAGGGAATCTCCCCAACACAGGGAGCAAACCTTTGTCTCCTATGTCTCCTGCGTGGGAGGTGGATTCTGAGTCACCTGGGAAGCCCCATCTACTGAGGTTAAACATACATATACCCCGTGACCCAGCAAGAGACAGGCATGTGCGGTAAGAGATACATAGGAACTTGATTACAGCAGATTATCTGTAATAACCCTAGCTGGGAGCACCCCAACTGTCCATCACCAGTAGAATGGATAACAAGCTGAAGTCTGTTCATATGATGGGAGACAACTGAGTCACGGAAACAAACCTCATCTCCATGCAACAAGGTGAGCGGAACTCGCACACTCGGTGGATCAAAGCTACTGTGCATCGCTGTATGATTCCATCGTGCACATAAAGCCTGCCTTTATGAGGGAAAAGTTAACCTTCTGTGTTGGGCAGTAGGAAGCAGACCCAGAGTAAGATTAGGAAGGGCGTGTCCCAGGAGACATGCAGGGATGCTTCTGGAAGTCAGCCTTTCTTCTGCGTCTTGATCTTTCTCAGCTTGTGTTGCAAGCTGAGAAAATGAGCTGAGTGCTTAAGAGTTTCACAGTTTGGGGCATTTATCATACGTTAAAGCAGGGGTACTTGTTAGTTCAGTTGGTCAAGAATCTGGATGCAAGGCAGGAGACCCAAGTTCAATTCCTGGGTCGGGAAGATCTGCTGGAGAAGGGATAGGCTACCCACTCCAGTATTCTTGGGCTTCCCTTGTGACTCAGCTGGTAAAGAATCTGCCTGCAATGCGGGAGACCTGGGTTCAATCCCTGGGTTGGGAAGATCCCCTGGAGAAGGGAAAGGCTACCCACTCCAGTATTCTGGCCTAGAGAATTCCATGAACTGTATAGTCCATGGGGTAGCAAAGAGTCAGACACAACTGAGTGACTTTCACTCCACTCCAAGCACCCAACCTCTGGGCTATAATGCCTGATGATCTGAGGTAGAGCAGATGTAATAACGATAGAAATAAAGTGCACAATAATTATAATGTGCTTGAATCATCCCCAAAGCACCCCTCCCCGGCCTGTGGAAAAACTATCTTTCACAAAACTGGTCCCTAGTGTCAAAGCAGTTGGGGCCACTGCTTTAAAGTGCCTGTTACAGGTGTACAGTATAGTGAGTCACAGTTTTTAAAAGCTATACTCCATCTTCAGTTGTTATAAAATATTGGCTACACTCCTCGTGCTGTAGAATATATCCTTGCAGCTTATTTTATGAGTAATAATTTGTACTCCCCTCCCCCTATCTGTCCCTCCCGCCATCCTCCCTACTGGTAACCACTAACTTGCTCTCTACGTCTCTGAGTCTGGAAGATGGATGGAGGAAGACATGTGCATATAGACATTCTTACCAGCCTTCTGCCTGATTGTTGAAAACCCAGATTATATTTCTATGAAGTCTGGCAGTGTATTACAGAAAATTAATAGATTAAGTAGATGTTTTCTCTGTTGCTGATCTTCATCTTACAGCTGTAGTCAGGGCTACTGGCAATTCAAGTCTTTAAATAAATAAGCCTCATTAATGTATCGCTTCTGTTTTATGAACAATGCAGCTGTTACTCGTAATGGGCTCTCTACCCGAGGTACCAAGAACTATTGTTTCATTATAAGCATTGTGAGGGTAAAATAGCCCAAGAGGAGGGAACACATATGAGAGTCCAATGGAAAGAAAACAAAGCAGAAACTGGACAGACACGTGCTGGTTGTTCAGAAGTGGCACCAAAATATAGGAGAGAGCCATTTCTGAGGAAGGTTTAAGGCTGAATTTCTCAATGGGCCTGTGGAAATCGTGTTCATTTTAAAGACAGCAGGTGTGAAAACAATGAGAAGTGACCTCCTTTGCACCTGGGTTACAAAAGCTGCCCCAGTGTGTGTGAAACAAAACAGGACAATGACAAATTAAAAAACATCCTGCTTCTGACTAGTTCCTTTTTATTTTCTTCTCACACTGAGCAGTTTTATTTATAGATAATAAAGGCAGCTTATAAGAAACACACACACAGTTACACTCATTTCCTGGTGGAAGTGATGTTTATTTGACGTAAAATAGCTTTGGCGTTTGCAGATTCTGTTATCTTTGGAATCTATTCCAGAAAGTAACTTTCAAATTGTTCACATCCCTTTTAAATTTGTTTACTAACAAATTCTCAACAAAATTTATCAAATAAGACTTATTTCCAGTCCAAAACATTCTTTGATATGCGAATTAATGGACTAGAGGGAAGCCAAGGTTCACAACCAAAATGTCTTCTGCTTGGGAATGTCAATTTCAACAGATGGAGGAATTTGTAATTCATTGTGGTGAAGATGGTATATCCACTGAACCTCTCATATTGAGCAGATCTTTGACACCCAAGATTTCTGTGAACCCCCAAATTAGGAATACTGCTAGCTGACTTAGGGAATTTGAACAGACACCTGGATTCTCCTAGGACCTTAAGGAACCATCTGACACACCACAGCATGTGGTTCTAATTTGCACCAAGGGCTTTACCTACATTAGTCACTTAATCTTTTGCATAATCCTTGGAGGTAAGTGGAACTGTCCCTCTTGGGAATTATAACATTCATAGACAATAGGGGATGTCAGAAAGGGTCAAGACAAGGAGTATTAGAACACCAGCAATCTATCAAAGCTTACTTTAATAATTATGAATTGATGAAACCCATGCTTGATTCATTTCCAGTTATGTAAGCAAACAACAAGTTAGCATGGTTATCAGTTTTCTTTTGCACAGATATAACATTAGATGCAAAAGCATGTTATAGTAGAGTTTAACATCTGATACTTTATAACATCCCTGGTGGTACTAGTGGTAAAGAGCCCTCGTGCCAATGCAGGAGACATAAGTGACAAGGGTTTGACCCCTGGGTTAGGAAGATCCCTAAAGAAGGGCATAGCAATCCACTCCACAATTCTTGCCTGAGGATCCCATGGACAGAGGAGCCTGGCGGGCTGTGGTCCACAGGATCACCAGGAATCGGACCCAACAGAAGCAACTTAGCACACATTTATGTGGAATGACATTTTATAGTTAGAAACATAGAAATTGCTCCTTACGGCTAAGTTGAGAAGACCGTTAAATTCCAGCTGAACTTGAGACCGTTTCACTTCTATCCATCCCGTTTCCTCTGCCTGCTGCTCTGCAGGCCCATATGAGGACCACATGGGAGCTGAACCAAGGTCCATTCCACTTCAAAGCCCATTGAGCCAGGGGAGGGACCACAGCCATCACGCCCCAAACTCCCTGGAAAACCTGCACACCAGCCGCCCTCGGAGCTAAGGGAAGCCACCTCTGAAAGACAAGTCCTGTCCCACGCGCTGTGTGAGGGAAGTGGGGAAAACTGTCAGTCAACAAGGCTCACGTACTAAGTCTTCAGGAAAACATCATGAACTAAACCTCCAGAATCTCAAGTACACAGGGTCGTAACATCCAGTTTTCCAGCTCAAGGCAATTCAAAGACATTGAAGGAGGCGACAGACCTCAGGCTTTCAGGGATGAGGGGTGGCAGGGACGGGGGGAGGTCTATTCTCACCGAGGCTTAGAAACATTCCCTGGGCCACTTCAAGTCACCCTGGCAGAAAATGGAAGGATTGGGACAGGGTGTCTGATGTTCTGGTTGCCTGCAATTATTCCATTCATGGTCTTAAAGCACCCAGCTCCTATTTTCAAGTGAACTACTAGCTTATAGTTTGCCTGATTACACTCTAACCTATTTTTGAGCATCAGTGGAGTAATTACAGCACTAAAGACCCCACGCTTCTAATGCAGGGGGCACAGGTTCAATCCCTGACCAGGGAACTAGGATCCCACAGGCTGCGTGGTGCCGACAAAAAGTAAATTTACAAATAAATAAAGTATTAAAGGAGAAAAAATGACATCCTGTGACTTACAGACTAATAAGCATGATCCGTGTGCTGGGGGCTTTTGGGGAAATCTGTAATTGTGCAAAGGGTGGAAGAGACGCAGTGTGACCCTGGGTCACTCCCTGCGGAGAGGCACACAGGTGTGCTGGCCCCTAGAGATGGATGTGCAGTCTTCCCGGGTTACAGAGAGACTTACCCAAACTGCGTGTGCTGCCGACTCCACTGACTCTTCACAGGCCAGATTGCATCATATACATGGTGCACAACTTGCCATTTAAACCAGTTTTAAGTATACAGTTTGGTGGCACTAACTTCACTCACAACGTTCCACAAACATCAGCGTTATTTCCAAAGTCGTTCATCACCCAGACGAAACCCTGTTCTTGTTCAGCAACAACTCTCCACCCCTCCTCCCGCTCCAGCCTCTGGGAACTGCTAAACTACTTTTTGTCTCTGTAAACGTGCCTATTCTAGATATTTCACATTAAGCAAACTCATACAATATCTGTCCTTTTGTACCTGGCTTATTTCAGGGTTCATCCATATTAAGACACACATTCGAAGGTTGGTCTTTTTATGGCTGAATGCTGCCCCCCTGTATTTATACCTCATCTCATTTATCCTCTCTCTGCACTTCTCAACTTTTCACTGGTCTCACTGCCCCATGATCACATCCACCCTCTGCCCAAGTGGGCCTCCCTGGTCCATAGAGTTCAGTCCCAACTTCTCTGGCAGCTACTGAGCACAGACACCATCTGGCCTCACGCTAGGATGCCAAGCTTGTTCCCAGATCAGATGGAAATGGAGACCATCAGATAAACAGCTCCCCACACTTCTGCTTTTAAGTCTTTGCCCATATTGTTTCTTTTGCCTGGAATGTTCTCTTTCTGCTTTCTCAGGTCAAAGCCAGTTGAAATTCCACATGCTGCATCACCCCTTCTCCTTCCCCAAGGGCACAGTGAACCTTCTCTCTTCTAAACTCCCAGGTGACTTGGTACCGTGGCATTTAATCAGCTGAGACCTGTCTCTCCTCTTCTCTCCTCTCCTCTGAGAGGGCAGAATTCCCCAGTCATCGTTGTCAGCTGCACAGCGTTAAGTGCGGGGCTCTGTGTAGAAGGGGTATCAGTAAACAGCTGCCCAGGGACGTCGCACATATCAGAGAGCGATGACTTTTCCCAGAGAGCTGGCAGTCAGATTATGAGGCCATGCAAAAAGGCATTTTCATTCTAGATGAAATGTGTGTGTTAGCCGCTCAGTCCTGTCTGACTCTTTGCGACCCCATGGACTGTAGCCTGACAAGCTCCTCTGTCCATGGAATTCTCCAGGCAAGAATACTAGAGTGGATTTCCATTCCCTTCTCTGGGGAATCTTCCCAACTCAGGGATCAAACCCATGTCGCCTGCACTGCAGGCAGATTCTTTACCGTCTGAGCCTCCAGGGTCAATTTAGAGAAAATTATAGAAAGAGGAGTCAGAATAATGATTAGGGTGCCAGATGTCCAGGGAAGCAGAGAGTATGGCCACTAAACAAAACGAACTTGGTATTTTCCTGCCAGAAGAGAGAATATAACAGGAAAGGACTCTGGGATGGACTGGGGAGGACAGAGGGGTCAGGGAGGGTGGAGCTTCTCTGGGCTGTTTTAACTTTGGTGCAGACTTCTCAGGAGACTCACGTGTGAGGAGCCAGGTCCCCGGGCTGGTTGAATCACCATGCTGCCCTGGAAAGCAGGGTTCAGTGCACAGCAGGGACTGTTGTTTCAGAAAAAAGAAAAGCAGGTTAGGTTCTGGTCTAGTGAACTTCATAGTGGATCCAGAACAGGCCATTAAAACAATTTACATTTGAGTCAGTTCTAATAAGGTGGATAAACCTAGAGCCTATTATACAGAGCGAGGTAAGTCAGAAAGAGAAATATAAATATCATATACTGACGCATATATGTAGACTCTAGAAAGGTGGTCCTGATGAATTTATTTTCAGGGCCTCAATGGAGAAACAGACATACAGAATAGACGTATGGACGTGGGGAGAGGTGGGGAGAGGGTGAAATGCATGAAGAGAGTAACACGGAAACTTACATCACCATGTGTAAAAGAGTTAGCCAACGGGAACTTTCTGTATGGCTCGGGGAACTCAAACAGGGGCTCTGTGACAATCTAGAAGGGTGCATGGGCAGGGAGATGGGAGGGAGGTTTGGGAGGGAGGGGACAGGTGTATGCCTATGGCTGATACTTGCTGATGTATGACAGAAGACCACAAAGTTCTATAAAGCAAATACCCTTCAATTAAAAAAAAATAAAGTGAGAAAAATCCCAATTTGTGGGTTCTTAGAAAAAGGAAGCAGGGACAAGTGGGTTCTCCACAGCAAAGCACGAGAGACGATCTGAATTTTCAGTTTCCACAGTGACCAGCCTAGGGGACAAGGACAAAGCTGCAGAAAGAGAGAGCTCTGTACTGGTGAGAACTCGAGTGCACCTCTGCCTCATGGACTGCTGAGGACCAAGAGCTGAAACGACGGCAGGGGAGCGGATAGCGAGTCAGACGGAGCCCACTTACGCACACTGGTGGCGCTGTGCTGTCAGGCTCTCCAGCTTTCTCACAGAGAACATTCTCTTCGACGATCTGCGTCAAATCTGAGGAAAGGCAAGGACCTGGCCAGCACGGGGAGCACACCGAGTGACAGAAGGGGCTCAGCAGGCGAACTCTGATTTAGAAGTTTGCTTGGCTGTGGCTGCCCAAGGACAGATGGAAGGGGCGAAGGCCAACGTGGGGCCCTGTTGCTGCCTGATGGAGCCCCTACCAGCCCGCACCTGGAAGCTTCTGATCCGTTGGTCTACATCTAAAGCACACTGACAGTGAACAGAGATACGGAGTGACTCATGGCAGGGGAACTAGTGTTGAAGACCTGGGTTAGGCTGCGGTCCATGGGGTCACAAGAGCGACTGAACTGAACTGAACCGAACCCTGCAATTAAGAAGACTTGTGGGAGCAAACATTTTAATGGGCTTAAACATTTCAAAGGCTGCTCCTGTAAGAAGAGGGCTATCCTGCTTTGCTCTAGAGCTTTGATGACAAAGGCTAACGGTGAGAGTTGTCCCAAGGCAAGTGAACTTCCTCAAGAGGCCAGAAGGCCCCTCTCTCTGCCAGAGCGTGGGCAAGGAGGGACGCTCAAGAAACACCAATGTGCTGAGGGCCTGAAGGATCTGAGACAGAAGTAAACCAGACAAGTGCCGATGGCTCTTCTGGGCCTGTCATTCCTCCAGGAATGTTTCCAGGATAAGGAAGCCTGAGATTATCATTCCCCTGGGTTGCTACCGCCTCTGCTCCTGGAAGGCAGGATTCGTTCATATCAGACCATCTCTTCCTATTACACAATGAGAACCATTGTGCTTGGAATAGAGTTGCTGTTCAGTTGCTCGGTCATGTCCAATCCTTTGTAACCCCATGGACTGCAGCACACCAGGCTTCCCAGTACTTCATTATCTCCTGGAGCTTACTCAAACTCATGTTTGAAACATGTAAAAGTCAATGATGCCATCCAACCATCTCATCCTCTGTCATCCCCTTCTCCTCCTTCTTTCAATCTTTCCCAGCATCAGGGTCTTTTCTAATAAGTCGGCTCTTCACAGCAGGTAACCAAAGTACTGGAGTTTCAGCTTCAATATCAACCCTTCCAATGAACATTCAGGATTGATTTCCTTTAGGGTTGACTCGTTTGATCTCCTTGCAGTCCAAGGGACTCTCAAGAATCTTCTCCAACATCACAGTTCAAAAGCATCAGTTCTTTGGCACTCAGTCATCTTCATGGTCCAGCTCTCACATCCATACATGACTACTCAAAAACCATAGCTGGACCTTTGTCAGCAAAGCAATGTCTCTGCTTTTTAATATGCTGTCTAGGTTTGTCATAGCTTTTCTTCCAAGGAGCAGCGTCTTTTAATTTCATGGCTGCAGTCACCGTCCACACTGATTTTGGAGCCCAAGAAAATAAATACAGAATGGGCATCAATCAGTGTTTATCCAAATGATTTCATATATATCCAGAAGACCGAGAAGATGAATTTGCTCAGAGACACGGTGGTATGATCAGGAAGCTGCATAATTAAATTTTTATTAAGGACAAAGTCACCTTTTCTTGAGTATCCACATGATTAGCAACTTTTTTTTCTTAAAGGAAAATGGTTTGGGAAATGCTATCTTTAGTAACTATGCCAAAGCCTTTGACTGTGTGGACACAATCAACTGTGGAACATTCTGAAAGAGATGGGAATCCCAGACCACCTGACCTGCCTCTTGAGAAACCTGTATGCAGGTCAGGAAGCAACAGTTAGAACTGGACATGGAACAATAGACTGGTTCCAAATAGAAAAAGGAATACGTCAAGGCTGTATATTGTCACCCTGCTTATTTAACTTATATGCAGAGTACATCATGAGAAATGCTGGGCTGGAGGAAGCACAAGCCGGAATCAAGATTGCTGGGAGAAATATCAATAACCTCAGATATGCAGATGACACCACCCTTATGGCAGAAAGTGAAGAGGAACTCAAAAGCCTCTTGATGAAAGTGAAAGAGGAGAGTGAAAAGGTTGGCTTGAAGTTCAACATTCAGAAAACTAAGATCATGGCAAATGGTCCCATCACTTCATGGCAAATAGACGGGGAAACAGTGGCTGACTTTATTTTTCTGGGCTCCAAAATCACTGCAGATGGTGAATGAAGCCATGAAATTAAAAGACACTTACTCCTAGGAAGGAAAGTTATGACCAACCTAGACAGCACATTAAAAAGCAGAGACATTACTTTGTGAACAAAGGTCCATCTAGTCAAGGCTGTGGTTTTTCCAGTGGTCATGTATGGATGTGAGAGTTGGACTATTAAAAAAGTTGAGCACTGAAGAATTGATGCTTTTGAATTCTGGTGTTGGAGAAGACTCTTGAGAGTCCCTTGTACTGCAGGGAGATCCAACCAGTCCATCCTAAAGGAGATCAGTCCTGGGTGTTCAATGGTAGGACTGATGTTGAAGCTGAAACTCCAATACTTTGGCCACCTGATGCGAAGAGCTGACTCATTGGAAAAGACCCTGATGCTGGGAAAGATTGAGGGCAGGAGTAGAAGGGGATGACAGAGGATGAGATGGTTGGATGGCATCACCGACTCAATGGACATGGGTTTGTGTGGACTCCAGGAGTTGGTAATGGACAGGGAGGCCTGGCATGCTGCGGTTCACTGGGTCACAAAAAGTCGGACATGACTGAGCGACTGAACTGAACTGATCTTTAGTAACATTTGTCTCACAGGAAACCAAAATTTTAAACAAATATCCAGTAAGATAAGTGTTGCTACCAACAAAAAGATAATAGTTAGGGGTGTGGTCTTTAAAGGGAGAGTACCAGGGGCAGGAGGAGACGGGGACGACAGAGAATGAGATGGCTGGATGGCATCACCGACTCAATGGACATGAGTTTGAGTAAACTCTGGGAGTTGGTGATGGACAGGGAGGCCTGGCGTGTGTGATTCATGGGGTCACAAAGAGTCAGACACAGCTGAGCGACTGAACTGAACTGAACCAGGTGGTCCAAATAGCAACTCTACCATGAACTGGAGGATGGCCTTGGATACAGAATTAACCTCTGAGTCTCTACCTGGAAATTTCCACATGTGTAAAATGGGGATGAAAATATTACTCAATTCATAAAATTAGTGGGAAGATTTAATGAATGAATATAGGTCAGGTCCTCAACAGTACCTGGCATAGAAAGCAAAGCTCATGGAGTGTAATCAAAGAACAATTATGTTTGTTCTCCTGGTATGTGGACCTTGGGACAACTTGTCTCTGTTATACTGAGTGCCTGCTCTTCTATTTCACAAGGCTTGTATCTTTCAATTGCTGGATTTCGTCAACAAGTGCTTTATTTTCTAGAAAAGCTCATGGGCTGTGGCACACATGGAATGTTGGCTACACAACAGCCTACACTTCTTGATACAGTTCTTTTACTATCTACCTCTCTCTCAATGCAGGTAAGTGCTGCTTACTCTACAACAATAACGGAGGTCGCAGTTCTCAGCTGGTCCTTTTCTATCTTAAGATGTTGCAGAGTGAGCCTGTCACACCTAGAGCCACTGCAGAGGGAACTCACCCAGCACCTAAGGGTGACTGACCGCTCCAAAACATGGAAAGACCATCAAAGACTGGTGGTGTCATTGAGCCACTGAATAATCAGCTCCAAAACAGCCTCAGCTCTATCCTTGTTGCTAAGGAAGATTATAAATTCTCCTATCGTTTAAGACACTGGACATTAACCCAGTGGTTTTCTATTACCTGCATTTGAAAACAGGCCGGTTTACACAATGCCGTAGAGCTTTCGTATTCTGGAAAAATTAACTACAACCAGTAGAAATATCCTGGTTCACATTTTTCCTCAGGAACCTTAGAAATAGCGCTACCTTTTCTTCTGAAATGGAAAGCTACTATGGAGAAATTCGAGACCAGCTAGATTCCCTGTACCACTTCTCCTTGAAGTTCAATAACATACCCAGGTTATCTTAAGTGTCGGTTGTTCTATGTCAGTTTTTCCTGGAACAAAGTGAGACCTTTTTATCTGCAGACTTCATTCTTTTGTTTCAGAAATGTTTCTTTATACCTTTCAGCTGCACTAGTTCTGAATATGTTCCAGTAGGTACTGGAGGTTATCAAGTTTGCAAATAAATCTCAACAGATTCGAAAGGTGATGACAGAACAAAGAAGCCAAACACTCACAGTGACCTGCTAAAAGCCAACATCCACAAGGCATCTTACACTCACAATGCACTGCCGCCTTATTCCATTTTCATTAAACCCAAGAAAGGTAGCATTTGCATCTACTCTGCACCCCTAGAACTGAAGTCTGTGCTTGGTACCTTACCTAGTAAGGTTTCGAAAGAACGAAAGATTGCTACACCACTTTACAGATGGGAAGACTGCGGCTATAGTCATTAAGGACCTGGTCCAAGGCTACGTATCTCAAAGTGGGGATGAAAATGGGCAAAAGAGAAAGCGGGACGCTGGCGCGGAGAACAAAGAGAGGGTGTATGGGACGTGGGGCCAGTTCAGGTGAACGCCGGGCGGGTCCTCCGAGAAGCAAACTCCCCGCGGTGGTTCCCGAGAGCTGGTGACTCCCACCAGCGCATCCACCAATGGCGCAATAGCGTCCGCCCCGCGCGGTTGCCAGGGAAACAGCAGGCGGAGCCGCGCAGGCGCATAGCGCTGGGGGGGCGGGGAGCACGCCTGCAGACTGCGCAGGCGTAGCGTCTCCGTTGCTAGGTTCCGCCTCGCGCGTCTCGCTGGGTGGCCAGAGTGAAGTTCCCGAGCCTCCTAAAGGAAGGCTCTGGAATCCCCCTTCTTGGAGACTGTAGGCATTCCCTTCCTACCGCCTTTCCCGTCCCGAAGTCAGAGGATATCCCCACTCCCAGTCCCTCCCTCGGAAGCACCTTCCCCCAGCCCCTCTGGTGGTGCCCCGACCCTGAAGCCAACCGAGCATCAGAGGACGACAGAAGAGCTTCCCAGCAGGCGAGGCAAAGAGGAAAAGTAGCCAACATGTCGAACGCGTAAGTGAGGGGCTGCCTGGCTGCAGCCGCGGAGTGGGCTTCTTCAGACAAAAAGATAGCTTGCTCTGCTTCTTTTCCTTTTCTTTTCTCCTACACCCCTTCTTTTTGCACTTTTAGCAAATAAAGATACACCTCAGCACAGACTGTCAGCTTTTGCGGACAGGGCATGCCTTTCCGTCAGATGCTCCAACTCCCCTCGTGCTCCCCCTCCTCCAGTAGAGAAGAGCTCTTCCAGGCGCAGTGCTTACTTTACGCCCACTGAGCCCTTGTGAACTTATTTTTGAGGAAGCGCTGCCTGCGTTCAGTTCATCATCTGCTTTTATCTTAATCTTTCCCAGCAATGTTCACTGCTTTGTGAAAACACCCTGGACCCTATATTTAAGTTAAGAAAGATCTTGAGGAGGCGTTATTGTACCACTTCGCTTTCCAGCAAGAAACCCCAGTTCAAGAGGCAGTGGCCGCAGAGTCTTCACCCAGCGTTGTGCCAGTTACAGAGCAGCAGCCCAGCAGTTATTGCATGATGGTCATCTCAAACACCTGTTACCGTGCTGACTCTCAGAGCTGTTAATATTATTATTTCCATTTTACAGTTGAGGACTCGGGCATATAGAGGCTAAGGAGTTCGTATACAGCAGGAACATGATTCCAAAAGCACTGCAACTCCTGCCTGATTTCTAGCTCTCAGTAATCATGTTTTCCAGGTCAGAAAAGAAAAGCAGTGAGGCTGAGACTGAGGGCTTGCAGAGTTTCGTGGTTGGGGAGATAGGCAGTTCATTTTCGGAGATGCTGAGTTTGAGATGCCTGTTGGACATCCAGGGAGCATAAGTAGGCAGCTGACTTGAGTTCAGACCAGAGGTCTGTGTATGAAAGATAAACTCTACAGCTGTTGATGTAGACAATTTTTATGAGATAGGAGATGAGTGTAGACAGAAGAGAGAGCAGTTTCAGGGACTCAGACTTGGCCATCTAATGGCAAGAGGTGGAGGAGGAGAGACCAGCAGAGGAGTTAACAGGCATGATTGTTGAGGAAGAAACGCAACTGTGGAGCCCTGGAAGCCAGGAGGAAGATAAATGTAAAGTTTCTCGAAGGAGGGAGTAGCAGACTGTCAGAGGCTGCCGAGACAGGCCAGAAGAAAGCTGAGAACTGGCCAGAGGTTAGCAGTATGGAGTCCCGTGATCGCCGTGGGTGAGAGGGAGTAGAAAGATGGACTCAAGTGAGTGTAGGAGAGAGGAAGAGGGAGAAACTGTAGATGGTGCAGGGCTGGGTTGTGAAAGGCGTTTTGCTGCAGCTGGTGGCAGGGGAGATGGGGCCCGGAGACAGATTTAAAGATAGGAAACAATAGCCTGTTTGTTTGTTAAAGGGAATGGCCAGCGTAAAGGAAGTGGGGTGAAATGGGAGGAGGAAGGAGAAGTGGGGTGACGTCCTTGCTAGCAAGGGCACTGCCCCAGCATGCAGAGAGAGGAGCTGAGCTCCTTTATTGCAGGAAGACGAGAAGGCAGAAAGCTGAGCACCGAAGAATTGATGCTTTTGAACTGTGGAGTTGGAGAAGACTCTTGAGAGTCCCTTGGACTGCAAGGAGATCCAGCCAGTCCATCCTAAAGGAAATCAGTCCTGAATATTCATTGGAAGGACTGATGCTGAAGCTGAAACTCCAATCCTTTGGCCACCTGATGGGAAGAACTGACTCATTGGAAAAGACCCTGATGCTGGGAAAGATTGAAGGCAGGAGGAGAAGGGGATGGCAGAGGATGAGATGGCTGGATGGCATCACCGACTCGATGGACATGAGTTTGAGTGAACTCCGGGAGCTGGTGATGGACAGGGAGGCCTGGTGTGCTTCAGTCCATGGGGTCGCAAAGAGTAGGACACGACTGAGCGGCTGAACTGAACTGAGAAGGCAGGGTAGAGGCTGTCAGTAAAGATTCCGTTTGGAGGGTAGGTGTCCTGGTGGGGCGTGGAAAAATGATGCAGATGGTAGATACGGTGACATTGAAGGGCTGTGGGCAGCACCATTGGATGAAGCGCGTTTCAGGATTAGAGAGTGGGAAGGAGTGAAGGAGAATGGTCTGGAAATTGAGCCAGGAGCAAAGACTTGGCCCTCTTCCCCGCCACGGTCAGAGGGCTCTGAGACAGAGGAGGGCCACAGGAAAGGCTGTGTCCTTTAGTAAGGCCAAGCCTCCCTTGCCCTGGAGAAGGGAGTGGCTACCCACTCCAGTATTCTTGCTGGAAGAATTCCGTGGCCGGAGGAGCCCGGCAGACTACAGTCCATGGGGTGGCAAAGAGTCAGACGAGACTGAGTGAGTAACACTTTCACTTTCTTTCACTTCAGGCAAGAACACTAAGGAACATTCCAGAAAGAGTAAACAACTAGATAGGAAAGTTGGAAAAATTTAAAAGCGTATCATGTATAAAATAACTGAAAGTTCCCATTTTGCAAAATGTGGATTTTTCCACCCCAGCACGTGGTGTGTCTGAATATTCGAGTCTTTTTCTTCCCTCCCCCCAGCCCAGGCACCTCACGGTCCCCCAGTCATAGGGAAACTGCCCAGCTGCAGAAATAACAGTCTGGTCTCTCTCAGCCGTCATATTCAGTCTTTCGCACCCACGATCCTCCTGACCTCAGTATGTGTAACATTTCTAGGTCATATGCTGAAGTCTGAAACCAATCAAGTACTTAAAAAAAAACTATAAGTGGTCCCATGAATAAAATACTGCCTTTTCTTTACAAGGCGCATTTAAGATTTCAAGAACACTTTCACATCTGTTATCCCACTCCTCGGTAATCCTGTGGGGTGTCCAGGGCAGGTGTCATTATCCAGATTTGCCACTTGAGGAAGTGAAGACACGAGGTTAAGTGAGCCACCCGAGACCAACTACTTCGGGAGACGGGTTCTGCTTTTAAACTCAGAGCACTCACACATTTAAAAACTGCCATGCCATACCCCAGAGAAATAAGAACACAGGTCCACAGCACAGCTTGTACAGGGATGCTCAGAGCAGCATCACTCCCCAGACCCAAACAGCAGAAACTCTTCGTGTGTCCCTGAACTGATGAGCAGATAAACAGAATGTGGGATATACCGGCAATGGAACGTTATTGGTCAATATACCGAAATGAGGTGACGATACCCACCACAGCACAGTGGGCCCTGGAAACATTGCGCTGAGTGGGAGGAGCTGATCAGCCAGGCCCACCTGTTGTTATATGATTCCACTTAGGTGAAACGTCCAGAAGAGGCTGCTAAACAGAGACAGATTAGATGAGCGGTTGCCAGGGGCCTGGGAGGATGGGGGATAATGGCAAATAGGGAGTGACTGCTCACAGGCACGGGGGCTTCTGTTCAGAGTGACAAAAATGGTCTGAAATCAGAGGTGGTGAAGGGTGCACAACCCCGTGGATGAAGGCCACTGGTCTCTGCACTTTCAGAGGGTGAATCTGTGGTCTGTGACTTCCTTCTCAGTAACGAGCTCAGTAGTTACATCTCCTGTCCTCTGCCTTGTTTCAGGTCGTCTTCCTGGGCACTGGCTCAGGGGAAGGATGCTGAGACTTTGAGCTCAAGGCAGGGTGGGGTCAGGCTGGACTGGGGCTGCAAGGGAAGTGGGGCTACACAGGATGGGGGTCCAGGGAGTGGTAGGGTTGGAGCCAGCAGGGAAGGGGCAGCAGGGAAACCGGAACACTGAAGCCAGTCTCCGCGGGAAGCAGTAAGGATGTCGGGTTGCATGCTCTCACAGCCATTGATGCTTAATAGTTCCCTGTCAGTCAACAAGCTTGCCTGGTCTCGTCAACAAGGGTTCCCTGAAAAACAGCAGATGAGGAAGAAAGAGGGTGGAGCCCAACTGCCGGGACTTGGAAGGATCAAGCCCCCAGGAAGGTCTTTGGCCAGAAGTTCCAGATAGGAGTCGGTTCTGCTCTGGCCCTTTAGAGAGTCCTCCTCTGTGACCCTGGGTAATGTCAAAGATCTCAAGAAAATCAGAGATACCAAGGGAACGTTTCATGCAAAGACGGGCACATAAAGGACAGAAATAGTAAGGACCTAATGGAAGCCAATGAGATTAAGAAAAGTGGCAGGAATACACAGAAGAACTGTGCAAAAAAGATCTTCATGACCCAGCTAACCACGATGGTGTGGTCACTCACCTAGGGCCAGACATCCTGGAGTGTGAAGGCAAGTGGGCCTTAGGAAGCATCACTACAAACAAAGCTAGTGGAGGTGATGGAATTCCAGCTGAGCGATTTCAAATCCTAAAGGATGATGCTGTGAAAGTGCTGCACTCAGTGTGCCAGCAAATTTGAAAAGCTCAGCAGTGGCCACAGGGCTGGAAAAGGTCAGTTTTCATTTCAATCCCAAAGAATGTTTCAGCCACTGCACAGTTGCCTCATTTCACGTGCTAGCAAGGTTATGCTCAGAATCCTTCAAGCTAGGCTTCAGCAGTATGTGAACCAAGAACTTCCATATGTATAAGCTGGATTTAGAAAAGGCAGAGGAACTAGAGATCAAATTGCCAACATCTGTTGGATCACAGAGAAAGCAAAAGAATTCCAGAAAAACATCTACTTCTGCTTCATTGACTATGCTAAAGCCTGTGACTATGTGGATCACAACAAACTGGAAAATTTTTTAAAAGATGGGAATACTAGACCATGAGAAACCTGTATGCAGGTCAAGAACCAACAGTTAGAACTGGACATGGAACAACAAACTGGTTCCAAATTGGGAAAGGAGTACAACAAGGCTGAATATCGCTTCATTGCAAATAGAAGGGGAAAAAGTGGAAGCAGTGACAGATTTTATTCTCTTGGGCTCCAAAATCACTGCCGGCAGTGACTGCAGCCATGAAATTAGAAGATGCTTGCTCCTTGGAAAAAAAGCTATGATAAACCTAGACAGCGTATTAAAAAGCAGAGACATCACTTTGCTGACAAAGGTCCGTCTAGTCAGAGCTGTGGTTTTTTCCAGTAGTCATGTACGGATGTGAGAGCCGGACCATAAAGAAGTCTGAGCACCAAAGAATTGATGCTTTTGAAATGTGGTGTTGGAGAAGACTCTTGAGAGTCCTTTGTACTGCAAGGAGATCCAACCAGTCCATTCTAAAGGAGATCAGTCCTGAATATTCACTGAAAGGACTGATGCTGAAGCTGAAGTTCCCATACTTTGGCCACCTGATGCAAAGAGCCAACTGATTAGAAAAGACCCTGATGCTGGGAAAGATTGAGGGCAGGGGGAAAAGGGGATGACAGAGGAGGAGATGGTTAGATAGCATCACTGACTCAGTGGACATGAATTTGAGCAAGCTCTGGGGTAGTGGAGAACTTTCAGAGGAGCCTGGTGTGCTGCAGTCCATGAGGTCACAAAGAGTTGGACACGACTTAGCGACTAAACAGCAACAAGCCAATGAGTGCACTGAATTAGGGCAGCAAGACTTCCCGGGCTGGGTCTGCCCCAAAGCAGAACCTAGGCGTGAAGTTCTAAATGCGTCCCATCCATTCATCTGGCTGCTGTTGCCCCTGGAGGAGGCCTCCTCTACCCAAGATCCCTTGTTATGATGGGCGTGGGTCTTTATGGGATTCAGGTCGCCCCCTGCACCCTGTGAAGACAGCCTCCACAGCCTCCATGGGTGGCGGGACAGACGTTAACGCTTGCTGGCACGGTAAATGCTTTGAATTCTGATAAATGCCCTTTATCTTTTATTATCAACTCCACCCCTGTATTTAGAAATTATGACTGGATTTATTTATAGAGCCTTGCGGATATTGTTAGCAAATTCTTGGTAATATTAAATCTGCCTGTCAGTCTCAAGAGTCTGCTTTCTTTGTATCTTGGGTCTCCAGACAGGAACTGAGAGACTGCCTTCTGCGGGATCCAGCCTTCTGCAGCTCGCATTCCAGAATTTTCTTCAGCTACATCTCGTGTGGCTTTTGCCAAATGTATTCTTGAATGTTTAGTGTTCTTAATCAGGACTGTGAATGGAGTTTCATTTTTCATATATTTTCCCTGCGTTTAGTTTGGAGGGCTTTTTCTATGCCTTGCAACTTTGCTATACTAATTGACTTCTTACTTTTTGTTACTGATTTCCATGGATTTTGCAATGGTGTCATTTACAAGCAGTTTTTAACATCTTTTATATTCACCCCTTTTCTATATGCTTCATGCTTTTCTTTAACTCGTATTATGTAGCTTTCTAGTGTTTTTCTACCAAAAATATTTTTGGTTTCTGGTTTTCAGCATTTTGAAGAGGGTTATCATCATCTGTTCTCTGGGGCGTGTAGACAGCATTCTTCATCAGGCATTTGCCATAAATTAAATTTATAGAGCACCTCCTTGACATCTGTGGAAATAATCCACAGCTTTTACTGTCCTGTGCGGCATTTTGTTCAGCTTTCCCCCACGTTGAACTCTTGTGAATTCCCCGGGTGACCCCTCCTTGATCAGCGGGAACAATTTGCTTTTGATCTGATGCTGTGTTTTGTTTGCTAAGTAGAATTTCAGATCTGAGTTCCAAACAAAATTAGCCTGTCATTTTCTTCTGTAATGTTGTCCTGCCAGGTCTAGGCCCTGAGCCTTATTTAGTCCACACAATGAGCGAATTTTCTGTTTTGGGGGAACATGTGTTAAGTCTCTTGGCCTGTGGGGCCTGCGTCACCTGTTGGGCCAGCGAAAGCCTTGGGTGTCCTGCCCCTTCTCAGATGTTGGAAGTCTGGGCTTCGGAAAAACCAAGAACCTGGTCAGCTTCTTTGTGTCTGTTTGTCATGCAAACAGTAAGACAGCCCGAGCTGAGTGGAATTCTCACTTTCTGATAGTAGCTTTTTGTTGTTATAATAAAGTTGTCTAGCTGAGTGCTGTTTCACTAGCAGAATTTTTTTTAAATATGGCCAAGTTTGGAGAAATCTAGTACTTGAACCAGAGATTGTGGAGTGGCAGGGGCTGTATTCAGCCACCAAACTCAGTGGGGTGCTGGGAGGGAGGAGGAGTTCAGTTGTGTGTGTGTGTGTGTGTGTGTGTGTGTGGTATGCTGGGTCTTCATTGCTGCACGAGAGCTTTCTCTATTTGCAGAGAGCAAGGGCTACTCTTCATTGCAGTGCTCAGGCTTCTCACTGTGGTGGATTCCTCTTGTTCTGGAGTACAGTCTCTAGGTTGCTCAGGCTTCAGCTGTGGCCCACAGGTTTAGCTGCTTCACGGCATGTGGGATCTTCCTGGACTAGGGATTGAACCCGTCTCCTGCATTGGCAGGTGGATTCTTAAACACTGAGCCACCAGGGAAGCCCAAAAGTTCAGTTTTTAACTGTACATCTTTGTTTTCTTGTGGTGTCCAGCACACCTCGGTCCTCCAGGGTTTGTCCTGACAAACTAGAGTCTATTAGGTTTCAGAGCCTGAATTCTGGAGCCAGGCTGAAAATCCTACATTCAGATTAGACAACTCTGGGCAGTAGCTTCTCTGTGCCTCGATTTTCTCATCTGTAAATTGGAATAATAATAACAATCGCCTCATAGGGTCTAGATGATTTGTGAGTTAATATATGTAAAGTACTTAGAACAGTGACTGACGTGATGTAAATATGAGCCGTTACCATCATCTTCATTTGAACCTAAACGAGTTTTCACATCAAGAGAAGCTTTTCATTTGGGGCCAGGAAGATGATAATCTCCTGTCTCTGCTCCAAGCATAGGAAAAAGAAACAGCAGAAACTAGTATAACACTGTAAGTCAAAAATACGTGAAAAAAATAAAATTTTAAAGAATAGAAATGAGCATAGCAACAGTAGCAGATTTAAGTTGCTTTCTTGTTTTACAAGCACTCATGTGTCAGTAGATTTAGAAATTAAACAGAAGTCCCGCCTATTGAGGTTGTGGTAAGACGATTATTTCCATATTTATCTTTCTCTATAAAGAATGTTGCTTTGTTCTTAGATTATTTCAAGTCCTCCAAATTAACAGAGCAAATGTTTGTTTTGAATTTAAGGTGATTTATTGAGAGAGCGGAGGTCGCTCAGTAGAGTCTAGTACTAAAAATGAAGAAACAACACAGTACTTAATTTTGAAAAATGTTCAGAGTATATTAAATAACTTAGCATGACATCTAGTTAGTAAATGTTAATCATTTGTATGTTTATTTAGAAATTTTGATCAATAAAACAAAAACAAATTACAAAAAAGAAACATTTTAAGTGTTACTTTCATTTATCTGAAACTTTTATTTTTTAAATTTTACTTTTAAACTTATATTAATTTCAGGCAGGTGGACGTGGAAATCCTGTTTCTTACCTGTTGTCTCAGCAGATGTTGTGGTTAGGCATCTCGTTGCGGGGGGGCATCTTTTATTTTGAGTGGAGATGGAGGTGGCGGCATGGGTTGGACTGTGGGTTCAGCTCACAACTGTGCAGACCGGGGTTCAGGCGCTGACCTCTCCTCTGAAGGGCAGACCCTACCTCCCACCCCGGTGGAGAGATGGGAGCCGCCCTGCCCCATGGATGCTGCGAGGATGGCACGCGGCTCGGAACTGGGCCAGCGGCTGTGGTTTCAGGGTGCGATGCTCGCACGTTCTTACCCACGGGAGGGAGAGGAGCTTGCGGAGGAAGGGCAGATGGTGGAAGAGAGTTCCGGAGGGCACGCCTAGGGATGACCTCAGGCAGGAGGTGAGGGGCTCCCCATTCAACAAGGTGGGTTGCCCAGCATATGTATCTCCACCTCCTCCCATGACGGCCTCTGAAAAGGCAGTACGGGCTGTAAACACACAAGGGCCACGAGAACGCTTGACCAGAGATGCAGGATGGTGTCAGGGGATGGAAAGCAGATGTGGATGAAAGGGAGGGCTGGGGTAGAGACTGTGACCTGCAGGCCAGCAGAGGTGGGTGATCAGCAGTCGGCAGGACCCTGGGAAAGTTGTTCAGAGGTGGGGGGACTGGTCACAGATAGGCAGAAAGGCATTTCCACCCCAGAGAACAGGGGCCAAGCTGCTCCCATCCTGGTGGCCGAGGCCAGTGCAGGTGACCTGGACCCGGGACGGGATGCAGAACACAGGTGGGTGCGGGCACAAGAGTCTGGGCTGACCCAGGACAGGCCATGAGAGCCTGCAGCCTCCTGGACCCACGAGCTTCTCAGGCAGGTGTTTGGAGCCGCCCTCACTGGCGCGTTCCTGGGAAGACCTTACAGAGAGAGATGGACATTGGCGGGTTTTACCCTCTTCCCAGGGAGACAGCCAGGATCTTGCCCACCCCTTTCCCCCAGGTTAGGCCTGCTGGTTATAAGAAGTCCCTTCCCACACACAGTCAACTTCCACTTAGCTTTTCAGAACTGGATCTTAGATATAAAATGAGAGCCAAAAATTGCCCAAATTCTGAAAGAAAACAAGTCTCTTCCATGAGTGTATTGGTCAGAGTCCTGGCAGGGATAGGAGGGCATGCTCAGTGGAAATGGGGGATGGGGGTGGGGGGCGAATAGGGGGCCGGGTGACAGAAGTGTGGGCTGAATCTTGGGAAAACAGCAAGAGATTGGGGGAGGGGTGACCACCACCCTACACCTTTGGTAGATGAAGGGGACAATGGAGGGAAGACTCTTCCATCTAACCCTCCCGCTCCTCAGCACCCCTGGCTGAACCCCTCACTGACTCAGGCAAGGGTGAGGAGCCAGCCTCCCAGGCCGGCTGGTAACTCAGTTAATTCCAACTGAGCCATGTCATTCTTCAGCTCCAGGATGCGGTGATGGGTCAAGTTGGAATTAACTGAGGAGGCGTGCAGCCGAGGAGGCTGAGGAGTGGGAGAGTTAGACGGAAGGGTCTCCCCTCCACTGAAAGGCTTTTCAAACTGTTTATTTTTGATAATAATAGCTGTAGTCATATCCAAAACTCACATGCACAACAAAAGGGAACATATGTGGTCTAAAGAACATTGCAACCACATGCGGTGTTCTCAGCTCACATTTATGGTATGTTACTTTTGTTACACAAGATGCCCAGTATCTGTGCCTTGCAAAGTAATTTCTGCTTCCTGAACTGTCTGCTCTGTCTTCCCTCAGAATGTATAATAAGATGTGGCATCAAACCCAAGAAGCCCTCAATGCTTTGCTTGATAAAGAATCTCAGAAGATGGTGGAACCACAAAGGAATCAAGTGTTCATCTTCCAGATGTTAGCCACCTTCTACATAAAATACGTGCAGATCTTCAGAAACCTGGAGAACGTCTATGACCAGATAGTCCACCCACAAAAACGCATTCTGATCCGAAAAATCCTGGATGCAGTGATGGGTCGCATCCTGGAGCTGAAGAATGAGATGGTTGAGTTGGAATTAACTGAGTTCCATTACTTTGATGATATCTTACAGGATCTAAAGTTGGCGCCTGTAAGTACTTAATTTTTTTTTTCATATTAGTTTCTTTTTGTTGTAAATAAGATATGTAGGCCTGTAACCAATAACCTACAGACTTTCTAGGCATATTGACTGGTTGTATGTTGTATTGAAAGTTGAAGCATAGCCCTTCAATGAGACTTTACTGCCGTGGACAAGGATGGGTTCGTTCAGCTTTTGGTTCAGATGAATTGTTGCACCGTCCTGGGGTCTACTGAACACTGGGATTGTTGTGGTCTTACTTGTCACTGTGGTATCTGCCCGAGCCAGTTGGAAGAATGGCGTAGGACAACCCTTTCACAAATAACCCCCCCCGTTTCCAACAGCAACACTACCTCTTCTGTTTCCAGAAG
This sequence comes from Moschus berezovskii, assembly GCF_049115385.1. Lineage (NCBI taxonomy): Eukaryota > Metazoa > Chordata > Mammalia > Artiodactyla > Moschidae > Moschus > Moschus berezovskii. The sequence goes on from NC_142463.1 coordinate 4,514,968, forward strand.
ACGTCTCTCTCTAGCCTTTGCCTTCCCTCATCTTCTTGATGAGCAGCCCCTTGGTTGCTGGTTCCTAATTCCCAGAAATATGCATCTCCCCCTTTGCTTTGGGTCAGTGGTGACTCAGATCCTTTAGTAACACTTCTACCGTTTTGATCATTGACCTTGGAATGGGAAACATTCATCTGACCTCCACTAATAGGATGAGATGGTTGGATGGCATCACCAGCTCAATAGACATGACTTTGAGCAAACTCTGGGAGGTGGTCACAGACAGGGAAGCCTGGCGTGCTGCAGTCCCTGGGGTCGCAAAGAGTTGGACACAGTGTAGTGACTAAGCAATAGTTTGAAAAAGCTGTACACAAATGAAGAACAGGAGTTTATATTAGTGTATAGAAACAAGTTTTCTAATAAAGCAAATTCATTTTGTAAATGATTTTTGCAATGGGGTAATTAAGGTAAAAATAAAACCAAATTATTTTTTTTAATTATAACCATTTACATACAAATGGTCGATGTGCTGATGTTAAATTATTAGATTTAATTCAAAGAGCTCTATAGCTCAATTCTTTGCTATCCGAATTTAAATTATTATTTTAGGTAGGCTCAGATAGGATTATATTTCTTAAAAGAAAATTCCTCAAGCTATCATTAGTTCCTTGAGGCCTAATTGATATGGATTACTGGAATTTTGCAATCAGGATCAAAATGAGATATGTTATACTTTGCCCTTTCGACTTTATTTGCGCCTCCCTGATGGGGACAAGCTGTCTTCACACCGCTGGCTTCCTCACCTTGTAAGGGAGGGCGGGTGGTCGAGTGAGTCTCTGATGCCCTGGTCCTGACTGTAGGATTCACATGGATTTGGGCCCTGGAATTGTGACCAAAGTGCTCTTTCGTTTCTCCTTTCTCTTCTCTAGCAACAGTTGGATATCCCCATACCCAAGTATTTTTTGAGGGAGAAGTTGGAAGTCATAAAAGGAAGAGAGAAAATCCTTTCTCAGATATTAGCAGAAAGTGGATCAGGTGTGTCTGCAAAGGTCTGTACATCACTTTGATAAACTTCATCCCGTAACCCTCCTTTTCTGCTGCTCCTCACTGTGGGGGAAACGACTATTCTCAGTGCGAGGACAGCAGCACCCGTCCCTCATGTTTTTCAATCAGTAAGGCATTGCATAACTTTTCGGTGTGTTCTTGACAAGTCGTAGCCACTCCTGTCCAAGACCTTAGCGATCAAAACACGGTCTTGGTTAAATCAGAAGCTCTGAGATTGAGCAGAGGATCGACTCAGTCTCACGTTTCGTCTCAGTCACCCAGCCTATGGTCCGAAGCTGAATGTTGCTCATGTGAGTAATTAAGGACTGAATAACTAGGAGCCATAAACCACGCTTCCTGAAAATGCTGATTGACCTCCTGCAACTTCACGTTGAGGGAGACTTCCCAGGGGGTCCAGTGGTTAGGACTTTGCCTTCCAATTAAGGGGGTGCAAGACCCATCCCTGGTTGGGGAGCTAAGATTCCACATGCCTCATGGCCAAAAACCCAAAAGATTTTAAAAAAAGAAGTAGCAATGTTATAACATATTCAGTAACGACTTCAACAATGGTCCACATCTAAAAAAATAAATCTTAAAAAGTGACTTCAAGTTGAGTGGCACTTAGATCACCTGGAGTAGACTCTGTCTGGGGAAAGGGGGAAACGCACAGACCCCCTGGACGGCCCCGGGCAGAGCCCAGCGGGAGCTCTAGCCGCTCTCCTCCCCTGTCCCCCGGGACGCCCGCAGCTGCAGCCTCTGCCCGTTACAGTAGCTGTCTTGGCTTTCACTCTCTCTGCCTTCTCGTGGATTCTGCGTCTATTTTCCTGCAGCCTCCTGGCGGGCAGCTCTTTTCACAGGGCACTGCCATCGCAACTTGACGCGTTCCAGTGCCCCTCCCTGCCTCCAGAGTGATGCCTCCCGCCCCTAGGCTGGTCTTCCCGGCCTAAGCATTAAGGCGACAGCAGACCATCCACCCAGGGACGGTGCAGGGTGACGGGGCATCGTTAGTAGCCGTGCTGAGACTGTGGCTACAGCCTCGGTACACAGGGGAAAATGACTCCCGTGGCCTTCAGACAGGTATGCCCCAGGGGGCATTGCCAGCCTGTGCTGCGCCACGGTGTTAAGGAAGATTCCAGGTGCCCCGGGATGGCAGTAGGGAGGGAGCAGCGCGTGCCCTGTCTGCCTGCCATGGGGCACAGGTCGGGTCCTGCTCTGAGTGAGCACACACCGAGCCCCGAGCCGCCTGTTGTTTTGCACGGGCGGCTTCACACTGCACCCCAGCCATACATGCCGGCCAGTCAGGTGGCCTTCCTGCAGAACCTTTTGTGGCACAGTGTCCCTGCAGACACCTCGCCTGACCCGCCTCACTCAGGGCCACCCCTCCTTCCACTGCTCCTCCCCTAAACATCTGGCCCCTCTTCTGCATCAAACTTTCCTCCAAGTGGACTCCTGGGAATCTGGCCTTGGGGGTCATCCAGCCATCCCTTTACCACGGGCTCCTGGGTCTGTGCCTCCAGTTCCCATGTCACCAGAACAGAGCCCGCACCCCCACCAGGCATCCCCACCCCGGGAGTCCCTGGCCCAGAGCACTGACACGCAGTGCAGAATCCACAGGATCTCCTGGGAAGACGAGAAGGGCGATTACATCGCACGCGGTGCAGTCACACTAAGATGTCCTCCCTGCCGTTTCTCCTCCCCTGGTCCGTCTCGGTTTGTGCAGGGTCAGCGGTAGAAAGGTTCCTGCCCCTCCTTCAGCCAGCATTCAGCCTCAGCGGTTCCTCTCTCCTCCTTAGGCTGAGCCATTCATCTCTGTTTTCCAGGCCCCATTTCTGGGGTCCCTAAGGGTGCTCAGAGGAACATGGGGGTTCCGGGCAACCCTGGGTGTCTGTGTGACTTTCCTGGGCCTATCAGTGTCTCACTGACCCCCTGCTTTTGCCTTAAGCTGTTTATTTCCTGCAGATATGCACAATGTATACCCCAAGAAGAACTATTTTATTAGAATTCATTTTTTGTTTCTGTCGCGTGGCATGTGGGAAATGGGATCTTAGTTCCCTGACCAGGGATCACACCCAGGCCCTGCTTTGGGAGAGCAAAGTCTTAGCCACTGGGCCAGCAGGGAAGTCCCCAGCCTTGGTCACAGTAATAGCTGTCTTGGCCGTTGCTTGGTGAATTGGATGAGAAAACGTGTGGAAAGCATTTCTGGTAATTTTAGGTCCTCAATAAATGGCCCTTCCCTCCCTTTCTTGCCTCTTTCTCTGCATTCCCCGCCGCCGCCCCTGTTACACGGAGAAGTGAACGTCCTGAGGAGCGGTGGCCCAGGGGATGAGCTGCAGCGCCTGCCCGTGGGCCGCACCCTCCTGCCCGGACCCACGTGTGGCTGTTGCTGCCCCCTGAGGGCTGGGCAAGGGCTCAGCCCACGATTGAGTGGTTTTTGGTTTCAAACAGCCTCTCCCTTCTGCCTCTGTCCAGGCAGGAGGCTTGGGTGAAGCCAGACCAGGTCCACAGCTTTGCCCTCTCTCCTGGGATGACAGAGGGCCTCCGGCCTGAGCCCACGCAGGACCCTGGACACACCCCCTACCAGCAGCAACGCTACTCTCATCCCTGTCCTCAAAGAGCCGCACTGCCCCTCCCTGACTTTGCCCAAACTTCCCCCATGTGAGATGTCCAAAGACAGAGTTCTTGAGCAGTTCCCACCACGTTTAGATGTTTTAAAGGACAAATATGGAGGTGCTGGGAGAGGTTTCTCTTAGGAAGTTAAATACTCCTGAAATGGTCTGAATGTTAGTCACATTCACTACGTGGTTCTGTAACTGATTTTAAAGCCAGCATTTGCCTTCATCTGTATTTCGCATTTTAAATTCTCATAGTAGATCTATATTTTTAATTTCTACATTTCTACTATGAAGTTAATGGAACATTGGTAGCCATTTCAGGTTAATTTTGATCCGTTTTCATTGGCATCCCTCATATAGTCTGCTGCCAACCTAAAACATTGTGGAGCTAATTAGTATTTGTTCAAAATGGTAGAGGAAGGCTTAACAGGTCCTTACATACAGGCTCACAGCATGAACATGACATATTATCAAAATATGCATATGCGTGGGAAAAAAATGATTCATATTGAATGTCTACAGTTCTCTCAGTAGTTTGGAGACTCTTAGCAGGGTGGTGTTAGAAGTAAGCATGAGATGTTTCTGGAATCAGTTAAGGTCATGAGTGTGTTTAAACATTGATTTATCGTAAATGTTTTTGCAGAAATACCAAGTAAAGCCTGTCCCCCTAGAAGAGGCTGTTAAATTGATCCAGATTGCCGAGAGGGCGCGGCAAGGGCGCCTGAGAGCCATGTTCATGAAGCAGATCTACCTGCAGGAATACAGAGCCAAGCAAGCCAGGATACTCGGCGAGAAAGTGGCGGATGCAGGCGCTGCTGCGCTGAGGATCCAGAAGGTGTGGCCAGGGCAGCCTCGGACATGGGGGACAAGGGGGAGGTGCAGACTGGGGGTGGGGGGAGCTCCAGAACTCAACATTCCCAAGTCCCACCTCTAGTAGAAGAGTGGAAGTGATCGTGTTAGTCACTCGGTCTTGTCTGACTGCTTGCAACCCCATGGACTGTAGCCCACCATGCTCCTCTGTCCATGGATTTCTCCAGCCATGAATACTGGAGTGAGTTGCTATTTCCTCCTCTGAGGGATCTTCCCCACCCAGGGATCAAACCCAGGTCTCCTGCATTGCAGGCAAATTGTTTACGGCTTGAGCCACCAGAGAAGCCTTTAGTAGATCTGGACTAAATTCCAGAAAAGACTGTTTTATCCTGGGGAATAAAGCATGGTTGCTTATGTTTTTTTCAGATTGCATTATAAATAGGTATGAAACTCAGGACCTTTTATTGAAGTATTTTTAAATATTATCTATAACTTTCAGAGGCAGTATTGCTATACAAGTCCTCATTGAATTTTTAAAACTACATTTACACAGACTTGTGATTATCGAACGGAGCAGGGTTCACACCTAGGAGCTCACAGAAGCATGTACCATTCACATAAGCTCCCGGGAACACCACTGATGACCACACATGGATGCTTCTTTCAGAAGGATCCCTGGAAATGTCCTTGCCTTTGTCAGATGACCCCCTCAATTTATACTCCCATCTTTTTTCAAATTGTGACTGAGGTTGCTCATGGGAAAATGAAGAAAATTGCAGCTTGATACAAATTAGAATTAGGTTGGCAAGAAAGCCACTATAAGGACATAAAGGGGAACCAGAATTCCAGAGCTCTTGTCCCCAGCTGTGTTTGAATGGGAATTGGGAGGGGGCTGGGAAGAGGCAGAGAAAGGCTACTTTCTTTCCAGTTTCTGTGGGGACATAAAGTCTTTTTTAATTTATTTTATTGAAATATAGCTGATTTATAGTGTTTTGTTGATTTTTACTATACAAGGGATTCAGTTGTGTGTGTGTTTGTATACGTGTGTGTGTATATATATTTTTTTTTTCATATTTCCCATTATGGTTTATCAGAAGATAGTGAATATACTTTCCTGTGCTGTACATAAGAGCTTATTGTTTATCCATCCTTCATATAAAAACGGTACTGATGAACCTCCTTGCAAAGTAGGAGCAGAGATGCAGACATGGAGAATGGACTTGGGCACACAGTGGGGAAGGGAGCGGGTGGGACGAACTGAGAGTGTGCCCTGACATGTGTGCCCTTGCCCAGTCTCTCAGTCGTGTCTGACTGTGTGACCCCGTGGCCTGTAGCCCGCCAGGCTCCTCCGTCCATGGGATTTCCCAGGCAAGAGTACTGGAGTGGGCTGCCATTCCCTTCTCCCATGTACGCGATACTATGTGTAGAATAGTGGGAAGCTGCTCTGTAACACAGGGAGCTCAGCCCAGTACTTAGTGATGACCTAGAGGGTAGGACATAGGAGGGAGGCCCAGAGGAAGGGGATGTGTGGGTCCATACGGCTGATGAACATCGTTGTTCGGCAGCAACCAGCACAACATTATAAATCAATTATCCTCCAAGTAAAGATTTTAAAAAGACAGTAGAAGTAAATAATAATAATAGCTGTGTCTCACACCAGCTCCCGCTCCATTTTTTTTCCAACCCCACTTGGCAGCTGAATGTCTGTTCTCTATGGGATTTGAAGTCTCTGGGATAAGGGATACACATCTGAGGTCAAAGCTTGAGTTGTACAATTCTTGGATATTACTCACTCTGTAATATTTCTCCACGTTACAGCGGAGATCTTGTAAAACCGTGAAGTACCACCCTCAGATTTAGCCCCAATCCTGCAATCTGGGAGATTCTCTTGAAGAAATGCAGGTAGAGGAATCTCACCATAAGAAAAAAAACCTTATAGGCTATTTCTTTATGTTCTCCAGATTTGCGGAAATATATTTGACATGTCACACTGTGGAACTTTGCATGTGTGACATCATGGTTAGATGTATGTGTGCATTTCATCACGATGACCGCAGTCATTGGTCACACTTAACACACCCATCACCTCAAACGACTGCCGTTTTTTCTTATATTGAGAGCATTTAAGGTCTCCTGTCGCAGTAGCTTGCAGGTATAAGATACAGCATTGTTTACTGTGGTCACCATACCGTACATTCTGCATTCCCCAAACGTGTTATAGTCCTCTGATCACCCTCACCTGTCTCCCTCACCTGCCCAGACCCTGGCGGCCACAAAAGCTACTCTGTTTCTATGCCCTTGGCACTGTTAGATTCCACGTGTAAGTGAAACCGTAAATTGTTGGTCTTCTTATGGCTTATTTCTCGTAGCATCATGCCCTTAAATTTCATCCATGTTGTCACAAATGAGAGCTTCCTTCTCTTTGTGGCTGAATAATACATCTTTGTATGTATATGCCAGGGTTTCTTTATATGCTCGTCTGCCAAGTTGTTTCCGTGTCTTGGCTGTTGTGAATGGTGCTGCAGAGAACGTTGGTGTGCGTGTGTCTTTTCAAGTTAGTGCTTTCCTTTTCTTCCAACACATACCCAGGAGTGGAATTTCCAGAGCACAGAGTAGTTCTATTTTTAATTTTTTGAGCACTCCGCTTACTGCTTTCCATAGCGGCTGTACCCAGTTCCATGCCCACCAATCATACTGGAAGCTTCCCTTATCTTCACATCCACCCTGACACTTGTTATGTCTTTATTCGATAACATCCATCCTAACAGGTGTGAGGCTGTCACTGGGTCAGCAGTGGGCTCTGCAGTCCCTACCAGGGTCTTGGATAAGGGTGGATCCTCTTTTGTCCCTGGGAAGACAGAACTGCCTTAGTCCTTCTGTTTAATAGGGGATATTGGGACAAGGTTCTTCATCAGGGTCCACAGTTGGGTCCTCAGACAGTGGACAGTGGGACAGGCCACTTCTGTGATTCATTCTTTCTTGAACGATGTCACTGTGATCACAGAAGGAAAAGCGCTCCATCAACACAGACATGTGCGCAACCTTGAGTGGGTCATCACTGCATCACTGGCGTGTGCGGGTTATGTGGGAGAAGCGGTATGACCATGTTTGGTTTATCTTTATGTATTAAACAAGCAAGCGTTTCTTTGTCTTTAGGTTTGGCGAGGTTTCCATCAGTGCAAGAGAACCGAGAGAGAGCGAGCAGAGGAGATGATATTTCTGGGTATGGTAAGTTTTCTTGTAGACAAGATCAGCGTCTGGTTCTCTTAAAGACCATGCAATCTGTAAGACTCGTGTCCTCCTTAGGGAGCGTTTGAGAAAAGAAAGGAAAGCAAAATGACCGGTGACTTAAGATAATGGAATCCCGTGTATTATCTAGAAGCCTACCTGGGGAGGGGAAGGGTTCTGGAGACACAGGATCGTGTCTGTTTAGACTTCTGTTGGCGTATGTGGGCTGCTCCGAAGCGGGGACAAGCTGTGAGCTGCTCACCAGTATCAGCCGTGGCCCCCACTCTGTTAATTAATATCTGTTAGTATTCATGACCAAGACAATGGGTTTGCCCCAATAAAACTGCCTTCTCCTGGGTGATCCCCATGAAGTGAAGTGAAGTGAAAGTCACTCAGTCGTGTCTGACTCTTTGCGACCCCAGGGACTGTAGCCTGCCAGGCTCCTCAGTCTATGGGGATTCTCCAGGCAAGAATACTGAAGTGGGTTGCCATTCCCTTCTCCAAGGGATCTGATGATTACTGAATCAAGAGTTGAATGGATATATTCCTTAGTTAACTTTACTACAAATTTAGCAGCTTCAACAGTACAACCCTATTTCCTCAGTCTCTGTGGGTCAGGGGTCTGGGCTTTGCTGAGTCCTTTGCTCAAGGGCTCATAGGTGGTCGTCTGGGTGTTGGCTGGGGATGGTGTCTCATCTGAGGCTCAACCGGGGAAGGAACAGTGCCAGAGCTTGTGTGGTTGTGGGCCAGGTTCAGTTCCTGGTGGGCTGCCAGGCTGAATGCCTCAGTTTTTTCCTAGTTGTTAGCTGGAAGTGGCCCCCAGCCCCTTACCATGTGGACTGTCCACGTGGCAGCTTGGTGGGGTGGGAGCTGCTTTCAGCCCATGCAAGGATCACGAAAGTGCTGTGTATCAGCTTTGCCCTGACAGTGAAAGTGAAAGTCACTCAGTTCAGTTCAGTTCAGTTGCTCAGTCGTGTCCGACTCTTTGTGACCCCATGAATCACAGCACACCAGGCCTCCCTGTCCATCACCAACTCCCGGAGTTCACTCAAACCCATGTCCATCAAGTCGGTGTTGTCCCCTTCTCCTCCCGCCCCCAACCTTTCCCAGCATCAGACTCTTTTCCAGTGAGTCAACTCGATGCATGAGGTGGCCAAAGTTATTGGAGTTTCAGCTTTAGCATCAGTCCTTCCAATGAACACTCAGGATTGATCTCCTTTAGGATGGACTGGTTGGATCTCCTTGCAGTCCAAGGGACTCTCAAGAGTCTTCTCCAACACCACAGTTCAAAAGCATCAATTCTTCGGCGCTCACCTTTCTTCACAGTCCAACTCTCACATCCATACATGACCACTGGAAAAACCATAGCCTTGACTAGACGGACCTTGGTTGGCAAAGTAATGTCTCTGCTTTTTAATATGCTATCTAGTCACTCAGTCGTGTCCAACTCTTTGCGACCCCATGGACTATGGAGTCCATGGAATTCTCCAGGCCAGAATAATGGAGTGAGTAGACTTTCCCTTCTCCAGGGGATCTTCCCAACCCCAGGGATCGAACCCAGGTCTCCTGCATTGCAGATGGATTCTTTACCAGCTGAGCCACAAGGGAAGCCCAAAATACTGGAGTGGGTAGCCTATCCCTTCTCCAGTGGATCTTCCTGACCCTGGAATTGAACAAGGGTCTCCTGCATTGGAGGCGGATTCTTTACCAACTGAGGTATGAGGAAAGCTTTGCCCTAGTCCGATGGTAATCAGGGAGTTGTAGGGTCCACTCTGTGTTTTTTAAGACAAAAGTGATGAAAGTCATAGAGCAATGCCCGAGTGTGGGACCAAATGCTACTTTTTCTATATACAATAATGTCACTGATAAGATCTTTTCATTTACTTTAAATCCTAAAACCTCAGAGAATTTAAACAGTCTCCTTTTTGATTGATCTCAGAACCCACTTTCTGCTCTTGCATCACTTTTGTCATGATCTGGTCTAAATGCCAGATGATGCAATAAATCATTTTACAATAGCATACATTTTCCTGTGGGAGAAAGAAATGTCAGCCCACTCCAGTATTGTTGCCTGGAGAATCCCATGGACAGAGGAGCCCGGTGGGCTGCAGTCCATAGGATCGCACAGAGTCGGGAATGACTGAAATGACTCAGCACGCACACACGCTTTCCTCTGACCCTGCATCCTGACTGCTCCACCTGCACGTTGGCCCCTGTGCATCACCTGTTGTCAACACAGGATGGAAAACAGGCATTGTTTTGCTTGAGGAAGGGACTCACCACCATGGTGCCAACACCTGGAAGAGCATCTTTCCCTGGTGAAGGGGCGTGTGCCCACTGCACCTGTGTGCAGAGTCTCAGCTGTGGTATCCAACGTTTACTGTCTCAAAGAATATGGTGACTCATCCCAGAAAGGCATGTGTGATTCAAGAAGTACCCTGATTTGATCACCTGCATTCTTGAGTTCTCTTTACTCTTTCATTTTCAAAAACAAGTCAGCATTTATGTGGGGGACTGAAGACCCCTGGGGTCGCAGCTCCTTTTTGGTTTCTTGGTTGGTGGGGAACCGTGAGCCCCAAACCGGTGAGTCACTGCCAGTTGTTACAGAGCTGTATGATTTTAAGACTGTGCAGGGTGGAATATTATGCAGCCATTAAAAGAGGGAAATCTTGACACACACACTACAGCAGGGATGAACTTTGAGGGTGTTATGCTAAGTGAGACAGGCCAGTCACGAAATGACAAATGCCTCATGCTTCCGTCTTTATAGGGGATCTAAAGTTGTGAAACCCATAGAAACAGGAAGTAGAAGGGTGGATGCCAGGGCATGGTGGAGGGAAGCCAGCAGTTGTTCAATGCGTATAAATTTTTGGTTTGGAAAATAAAAAAAATCTCTCCAAATCTATTTCAGAGCAATGTGAATATACTGAACACTACTGAATGGTTTACTTATAAATGGTAAAGGTAATACATTTTATGTTACATATTTTTCACCGCGGTTAAAAAATTTTTTTTAGTTCACTGAGACATTGAAATGTATACTGAAATGGTTTTATATGAATCATGACTATTCACATGTTAATACATGTCAAAAAGCTACAAGTTAAAAATTTAATGAGACACTGTATTTCATTGAATCTAAGATTCCATTCATTATAGGATACATTATGATGGAAAGTGAAAGAAAATGTTAGGACAAATAAAACAGCTCCCTTTTGGTAATATGTATATCCCTAATTTTAGATATGTTAAACCGTGAACAATGTATAGCTTAGAACTGGTAACAGAGGCAAGTTTTATCATTCTTATTGGGAGGGAAGTTTTCTCCAGTCATAATTATATTGGAAGGGTTAATATTGTTAAACAACCGTACTCTCTCTATTTGCTAAGTCGTGTCTGACTCTCGCGACCCCAGGGACTGTAGCCCACCAGGCCCCTCTGTCCATGGCATCCTCCAGGCAAGAGTCCTGGCGTGGGCTGCCGTTTTCCGACGACCATACAGGAAAGAGTCCTGGCGTGGGCTGCCGTTTTCCGACGACCTTACACACTCAGGCAGTTTACAGACCCCGGTGTGCGTGCTGCACCATCAGTAGCTGCAGTCCTGTCTGGTCTTTGCAGCCCTGTGGACTGCAGTCCGCCAGGCCCCTCAGTCCATGAGATTCTCCAGGCAAGAATACTGGAGCGGGTTGCCGTGCCCTCCTCAGATTTCGCATAATCCCTATCAAATTACCAATGGCATTTTTCATAGAACTAGGACAAAGTGTTTTTAATTTGTATGGAAACACAAAAGACCTCAAATAACCAAAGCAATCTTGAGAAGGAAAAACAGAGCTAGAGGAATCAGACTTCCTGATTTCAGACTATACTACAAAGCTGCTGTAATCAAAACAGTATGGTACTGGCACACACACAAAAAAAGATACATAAGTCAACAGAACAGGATAGAAAGCCCAGAAATAACCCATTAACTGACCATGGTCAATTAATCTATGACAAAGAGGCAAGAGCATAAATGGAGAAAAGACAGTCTCTTCAATAAGTGGTGCTGAAAAAAACCGGACAGCTCCATGTAAAGAATGAAATTAGAACATTCAAAGTATCTGCCTACCCATGTAGGAGACACAGAAGACGTGGGTTCAATCCCTGGGTTAGGAAAATCTCCTAAAGAAGAAAGTGGCAACCCACTCCAGTGTTCTTGCCTGGAGGATCCTTGGGACAGAGGAGCCTGGCGGGCTATACAGTCCATGGGGTTGCAGAGAGTCAGACACAACTGAAGCAACCGAGCACGCACGTACTAACACCATACATAAAAATAAGCTCAAAATGGATTAAAGACTTAAATGTAAAATCAAGTTTTAATTACTGATAAGAGTGTGATGAGATGTTTATTCTCATACATGGTGAGTTAAACTGATTCAGCTTTTCTGAAAGAGGCAACACAATCATGAAAATATATTCTTCTGTCCAGTTCTATTTCTATCTTAAGTAAATCATCAGAAATAAAGCTTTATGTGCATATACATTTCCTACAGTGTTGTTTTTATTAATGAAAAATTGGAAATAATCCTAGTGTTCTAGAGTAGGGATGGAGTTAAATGATTTATGGTGGACTTATATTAAAGTAATGATATGCCACCATTAACAAAATGTTTATGACTTATTTTTGATGTGAAAATGCTCAGAGTGAAAATACAGGATTTAGAATTACACATATGTGTTAAACTAAATATGTACATATATCTATGCACACGAAAAAGAAAGTTTAAATCATGCTCCTTCTAAATGTCAGGACTTGGGAAGTTTTTTGTTTTGATTGTATTTTCCAAACTGTTTAAATTTTACTGCATTAACTGGGAAAAGACATATTTAAAAATAAAAGCAAATGGCCATAGAATATTATCAAATTTTTCTTTTCAGATCTCTGAATTGCTTGATATATATACATAGGTGGACAGGTAATGAGAAACATAGATAAGAGATGTACTGATAAAAACAGTGGTTATCTCTAATTTTCTACTTCAGAAATTAAGCTAGCAGTCAGAAGATTCAATCTAAGATAATCTAAGTTTAACATGAAATTTCACTTAAGAAGCAGTTTTGACTTAACCATTTCCATTTAATTTAATTCAGCCGACATTTACTGAAAACCTACATGTAGTACCCCAGAAACTTAGAGGATGGCCGCATGCTATTTTTCCATGGTAAAGTCTTAATGGCTTACACTGATACCAAGTAAAGATAGAATTGCTTGTTTTTTATTGTAATTTCTCTGTTTTACTTTGCCGTTTGTATTTGCTCAGCTTAAATAAAATAAGTCTGTTTTAATTTTTCAGCGATACAGAGTTTAGACAGTAGAAAGAAGACAGCTTGTCTGTTTTGTATTAAATGTAACTTTCTCCAGTTTGCTTTTTCTCCAAGCATGTCTTCTCTTGGTATTACGTGTTCTATGAAATTGTACACCATTGAGAAATGTATGGATCCAATTTTTAAAAGAATGGTATCTTCTGTTGGCTGACTGATAACCATAAAAATCCATTACCCCAAATCCTAGGAATGTTTTCAATTAAGTCTATTTTCCACTATATCACTAATTAAGATAGTGTCTACTCATTTTAAAATTTCATTTTTCCATTATTTTATTTTGTTATGTCAATATATAAACCGTTGCCTTCTCTGATTAAAACAGTGTTTATATCTTTGTGGGAAGCCTGGCATATTTCCAGGGGTGACTATTTAGTAACTGAATCCAGAATTAGAGCAAAAGACATCATTATGTCCTTAGTTCCTGACCAAATGTTGCCTTTACCATTGCCATATAAATTATTTTTTGATATTGCCATTTTAAATATTTATATTCTAAAATCTACAAAGGAAAATAAATAGCACTCTAAAAATTCATGTGCAGTTATTTTAATTGGCAGAGCCAATGGAGTGGATCAAGGAGGAAACTTAATGAATGTAATACATTTTCTTCTGTGGATCCCTTTGAAATAATGTGTCCTACCACCATGACCATGGTGTATTTTATGTTACCCTGAAGCTATCAATGTTTGCATTATAATAAAGAACACTAGGGGACTCTTATTACAGAGGAGGAACTGACACTTCGAAATACATCAGCTAAATCCTCAAAACACCATAAAACCCTGCTCATTTTCAAAGTCTAACATGAAACAAGCTACATTATAGATGATTTTTTGGTCAATAAATTGGACTTCTTTCTTATTAACAAATCCCCAGGTAGGAGTTTGGGCCCCCAGTGAATGCTCCAGAAAGGCAGCTCTCTCCAGGGGCTCCCCTTGGTCCCCTGTCCTCAGAACTTCCAGGCTTCTCTTTGGGAACTGCTGTCAGAGCCAAAATGAACCGAGAACCAAAATGAAATGGTCTTTACGATCACACTTGGATTTCAACCCTAAACCACAGTATCCAGCTTGGTGCTGTGCCATATTCATCATATTTGGCTCCAAATGACCTTTGGTTGTTTTCTAGATATAAATGTACTAAAAAAACAGATTTGCTCTGATATATGGGGGTTTGTTTTGCTTTGTTTTGCTGTTGTTCAGTTGCTAAGTCACATCCAACTCTTTGCGACCCCGTGGACTGCAGCACACCAGGCTTCCCTGTCCTACAGTCTCTCCCAGAGTTCACTCAAATTCATGCCCATTGAGTCGGTGATGCCATCCAACCATCTCATCCTCTGTCTCCCCCTTCTCCTCCTGCCCTCAATCTTTCCCAACATCAGGGGCTCTTCCAGTGAGTCGGCTCTTTGCATCAGGTGGCCAAAGTATTGGAGCTTCAGCATCAGTCCTTCCAGTGAATATTCAGGGTTGATTTCCTTTAGCATTAACTGGTTGGATCTCCTTGCAGTCCAAGGGGCTCTCAAGAGTCTTCTCCAACACCACATTTCAAAAGCATCAATTCTTCAGCACTCAGCCTTCTTCGTGGCCCAACTCTCACATCTGTACATGACTACTGAAAAACAATTCTCACATCCAAAGACTGTGCAGAACTTTGTCAGCAAAGAGATGTATCTACTTTTTAATTAGTTTTGTTTTAGTTTTTAAATGCAAATATATATATATATGTTCCCTAAGTGTCTGGGGGCTGCAGCATCTTAGAAATGAATGCATGTCTCTGCAGACTTTGAAGGGTTGCTCAGCCAGAGGGATGAAGAGGCAGGCATCTCGGTGGGCCCTCATCCATGTGGGGCGGGGGTGGGGACACCTTGAGCCATATACTCACCTGCCCTCCGAGGCTCTGTGTCTCCTTCTGTAAAAGGAGGATGTACCACCTGTTTCCCAGAGCTGTTAGAAGGGCTTCTGGACCCAGCCTGGAGCTTGGACAGGTTGCCTTCAAGAAATGGTGGCTGATGTTTATCATCTTGGAGAATTACATTACGCTGTCATAATGACGGAATGATTTTGTGCAAAGGATGACTGTCAGGACCCATGATGACTTTTCTTTGTAACAAAACACAAAATATTTCAAAATAAGTCATTGCCTAACAACATACTCATGCCACTGATCTCAAAATGGAAGCTTTTTTGGCCCTTGTTTTGTGCTGCTCATGTTATAGACCTGAGTTCTTGGCCTTCTTAATCGATAGAAATTGATGAGGTAGGAGAAGTTCAGGCAAGGCTTTTTTGGGGCCCTGCTGCAGCAAGGGGAGCAAACACAGGAACAGGTTCCCTTGCTCACTCCCAGGGTGGGGGTAGGGGGTGTGAGCTGTCCCCTGTATGGGGTGAGGGTAGGGGTATGTCCAGGGATCAGGCTGGAGATGGTCTAGGCGGCTTGCCAACCCCTAAGGTGGTGGGTATGCAGGAAACACGCCCCCAGAACCTTGCTTGTACTCTCTCTCATCTCCTCAGAGTATCAGGCTTCCTAGGTGTTCAGTTCAGTTCAGTCATGTCCTACTCTTTGCAACCCCATGGACATAGCACACCAGGCTTTCCTGTCTACCAGTAACTCCCAGAGCTTGCTCAAACTCATGTCCATTGAGTCTGTGATGCCATCCAACCATCTCATCCTCTGTCATCCCCTTCTCCTGCCTTCAGTCTTTCCCAGCATCAGGGCCTTTTCCAGTGAATCACTTCTTCACATCAGGAGGGCAAAGTATTGGAGCTTTAGCATTAGTCCTTCCAATGAATATTCAGGACTGATTTCCTTTAGGATGGACTGGTTTGATCTCGTTGTAGTCCACGGGACTCTCAAGAGTCTTCTCCAACACCACAGTGGTAAAGGAGATGCAGGTTCGAACCCTGGGTTGGGAATGGAAATGGAGAAGGAAATGGCCACGCCAGTGTTCTTGCCTGGAGAATTCCATGGACAGAGGAGCCTGGTGTGCTACAATCCATGGGGTTGCAAAAAGAGTCAGACAGGATTTAGCAACTAAACAACAACCTCAGAGTGGCAGTTGGGTGTTTGGTCTTTCTGTATCTTGTTGTTTGTAATTGACCACAACTGTACATGCACACATTTTTAGTCCCTTACAGTTTCTTTGTGTTTTATTGCTGGAGGAGACTTGTCCAGGTGCAAGCACTGCAGCAAAGGGTCTCAGGTCCCAGCCTGTCTCATTCAGATTTATGAACTTGAAATTAGTCTGTTAAAAGTATGATCTGGAAAAGCAGTGCTGTTGGAAAGCCTACAGTGTCCCAGTCTTAAGGCAGCTGCAGAGGGAGAATTCAGGAGATCCCTGGGGCAGTGGGTACCGCCCACCATGTACTGTGTGTGTTATTCCAGGAAGATATTTGCAAAGCAGGGAAAGCAGTGATGCTGATACAGGCGTGCATGGAAGGCTGTCAGATTGAGCAGGGGGATGAGCGTGGGGAGGACTCTCTGAATAACCTTGTGACTTAGAAGTCAGTCCAGCTCAGGAGGCTTTGAGGAAAAAAAAAAAAACAATAACCATGTTAAATAGGATTTTACAGTCTGGTTAACTGGGAACCTTCAGTTTAAGTGTTTTATCTTTTTTTACTGAAGTGTAATTGACATGCAAGATCATGTTACTTTCAGGTATGATTTGACATTTATCGCATTTAGAAATGGCCACCCACAAAGTTTTTACAGTATAATTGACTGCACTCCCTAGGCCATGCATTTCAGTTGTAGCTTATGATTTTATAACTGGAAGTTTGTATCTCTTTATCCCTTTTGCCCGCTTCTCTCACCCCCATCCCTCTTCCCTCTGGCAACTGCCACTTTGTCCTCTGTTAACGAGGAGCCTGTTTCTGTTTTGATGTTCCTGTGTTTTGACTTTTAGATTCCACATATAAATGAAATCATTTGTCTTCCTTTGTCTGACTTATTTCACTTAGCATATTCCTCTCCAGATCCATTCCTGTTGCCACAGATGGTGAGACTTCATCCTTTTGCATGGCTGAGTAGTATTCCACTGTGCGTGTGTGTTGCGTATCTTCATCATTTTTAGTCGTTTATCTGCTGGGTAGACACTTAGGTTGCTTCTGTGTGTCAGCTAGTATAGATAATGCTTCAGTGAACATATATCTTTTTGAATGTTTTCGTTTTCTTCAGATCAGTACCCAAAATGAGATTGCCAGATTGTATGGTAGTTCTGTTTTTAATTTTTTGAAAAATCTGCCCACTTTTTCACAGTGGCTGCACCAATTTACATTCCAGCATTGTACAAGGATTCCCATTTCTCCACATCCTCACTGACATTTGTTGTTTTGTCTTTTTGATCACCAGTCAGACAGGTCTGAGGAGATACTTCACTGTGGTTTTGATTTTGATTTCCCTGACAATTAGTGGTGTTGAGCATGTTCTCATGTGTCTCTGTTGGACATCTGTATGTCTTCTTTGGAAAAATGCCTCTTCTTGTCATCTGCTCATTTTTTTTATCAGGCTGTTTGTTTTTTGCCATTAGATTGGATAAGCTCTTTATATAATTTGAATATTAACCCTTTATCAGGTATATAATTTGCAGATACTATCTCCCATTCAGTAGGTAGCCCTTTAGTTTTGCCAATCATTTCCTTTACTGTGCAAAAGCTTGTGGTTCCATTGTTTATTTTTGCTTTTGTTGCCTTTACTTACAGTTGTTGTTCAGTCAACCCCATGAACTGCAGCATGCCAGGTTTCCCTGTCCTTCACTGTCTCCTGGAGTTTGCTGAGACTCATGTCCATTGAGTCAGTGTTGCCAGCCAGTCATCTCGTCCTCTGTCACCTCCTTCTCCTCTTACCCTCAGTCTTTCCCAGCTTCAGGCTCTTTTCCAGTTAGTTGGCTCTTTGAATCAGGTGGTCAAAGTATTGGAGCTTCAGCTTCAGCATCAGTCCTTCCAATGAATATTCAGGGTTGCTTGTCTTTAGGATTGACTGGTTGGACCTCCTCGCTGTTCAGGGGACTCTCAAGAGTCTTCTCCAGCACCACAGTTTAATACCATCAATTCTTCAACGCAGAGAGAAGTCCAAAATAATATCGTTCTGACTGATGTTAAAGAGTTTATCGCCTATGTTTTCTTCTAGGAATTTTATAGTTTCAGGCCTTACATTGACATCTCTAATCTATTCTTGGGGCTTCCCTGGTGCCTCAGTGGTAAAGAATCTGACTGCCAATGCAGGAGACTCGGGTTCAGTCCTTGGGTTGAGAAGATCCCCTGGAGAAGGAAACAGTAACCCACTCCTTCCATTGCAGCTCAGTTGGTAAAGAATCTGCCTGCAGTGAAGGAGATCCAGGTTCAATCCCTGGGTTGGGAATCCCCTGGAGAAGGAAATGGCAACCCACTGCAGTATCCTTGCCTGGAAAATCTCATGGACAGAGGAGCCTGGTGGGCTGCAGTCCATGGGGTCAAAAAGAGTCAGGCACAACTGAGCGACTAACACTTTACTTTACTTTTATCAGCATTCTTGGCTGGGAAATCCCATGGACAGAGGAGCCTGGTGGGCTGTAGTTCACGGGGTCACGAAAGAGTTAGATGAGTCTTAGCAACTAAACAACAACAGCAACCCATATTTTATTTATTCTTGCATATCGTGTGAGATGGGGGTCCAGTTTCACTCTTTGGCATGTGGCTGTCCAGTATTCCTCCCAGCGTCTGTTGTAGACTGTCTTTTCTCCATTGCATATTTGTGCCTCCTTTGTTGTAGATTAACTGGCCATATGTGCATGGCTTTATTTCCGGAAAGTATTTGTTGTTATTCTTACCCTGCTTTCTTCTTGCCGCAGGCCCCCAGGATATCAGAAACTCAGTGAGGTAGAGGATTCTCTTCCTTTTGTCACCTGATCCCAGGGATCTTGATCTGTATTCTAGGGCAGGACATTTGCCTTTATTTATCTCAGATTTGGGCCCATTACAGAGTCCACTAAGGAGAAGAGAAAGGAAGGCCAGCCTACCCCGGTTCAGGTTCTGTTTCCACCACTTACTCGTGTGTGACCTGGGGAGGCGACTTGGCTTCTTGGGGCCTAAGTTTCCACACGTGCAAAGTGGAGATAGTGCTGGCACCCAGCTCCTGGATGTGAGTTAAAGAAACTGGTGCCCATAAAGCATTTGAAACAGTGTCTGACATATGAAGTGTTCCCTGTTAGTTTTTGAAATGGCTGATCGTCGTGGGTTTAAATACCTCATTCATGATTCAAAATGTTTATTCCGTTGCCATTTTTATCTGTTTAAGTTAGCCATCATCAAAATGGTTAAAATCCCAGTGTGGGCAAGATTTGGGATAAAAAGCCGTTGTTCACTGCTGGGGGCGGGGGCAGGAAATCAACCCTTCAGTCTCTTACCAGGCAACTCAGCAATATCTATTAAAATTACAAACGTGCAGGTTTTCAAAGTATGATCCACGGTACCCATAAAAAGCCATTTTCACACAAAATATTTTAAGCCAGAACAAATGCATCAGTGAAGAGATACAACAGAGCATAGAGGGTTAAGAGCAGAGACTCTAGAGGTACACACTTCAGGTCAAACCGCAGTCTGCCACTTGCTGGCTGTGTAACTCTGAACAAGTTCTTTGACCTCTCTGTCCCTCAGTTTCTGCATCTATAAAATGAATGTAGTAATGGTATTCATATATTACGCTGCTTATTTACTGTTAGAAATAAATTAATGAATATTTGCAAACCAGTCAAAATAGCGTCTCAAAAACTCAAAAATTGTAAGTGCTGTTGAAGTGTTTATTTTTAAACATTTTTAAAGACAATAGGACACAAAAGTAGCCAGTTAAGTTCCCACCACTGTGCTAATCAGCTAACAGGCTCAACTGTGCTGTTCTAGGCCAGCTGCTACTTAATCAGACTTTACTAAAAATTTTAGAAATTTGATATAACGGTGGAAATTGCTTTATTTTTCATTGTGTTGTACCCATTGAAATTGTGGCATGGAGATCAAACCAGTCCATTCCAAAGGAAATCAGTCCTGAATATTTGTTGAAAGGACTGATGCTGAAGCTGAAGCTCCAATCCTTTGGCCACCTGATGCGAAGAGCCGACTCACTGGAAAAGACCCTGATGCTGGGAAAGATTGAAGGCAGGAGGAGAAGGGGATGATGGAGGATGAGATGGTCGGATGGCATCACCGACTCGATGGACACGAGTTTGGGCACATTCCGAAAGATAGTGAAGGACAGGGAAGCCTGGCGTGCTGCAGTCCATGGGGTCGAAAAGAGTCATAGAGGACTGAGCGACTGAGAAGCAGCAACAAAAATAAAGACGAACGCTAACTAAAGCGCAAGCAGAGGGCAAAACAGCCACCAGCTCTGCCTCTCCACACAGCCTTCACTCCGTGCTCGCTGGGTTCGTCTTCCTGAGTAAGTGTGTTTCTGTAAACGCAGGTATATAAACGTAGATGTGTTGCTCTGAGATGAAATGCTGAAACAAAGGACTTATTTTTGTAAACTGGGGAACACGCACACACAGGCGCACACACGCACACACACGATCTTAAAACAGACCAACTGAAGAGCAGTTTACTCCACAGCATGAGGCATTCCAGGAGCAAATTAGGCCAGAAGCGTGTGGCGTGTCCGATGGGTTGATGGAGTGGCTCTGAGTGCTCCCTAATGATGCCCTCCCAGGCTGTGTCCAGGGGGCACCTGGAGCTGATTAATCTCTGCGTTGATGCGCCGGGCACTTGCTGGAGTGGGCAGGGAGCCCTCTTCCTTCCCATCGCTGCTCCGTCCTCTCCTCCCGTGACTGCAGAGCATGAAAGAGAAGCAAAATCCTCAGGACCATGAGCTGCGTGGAAAAGGTGCCAGCATTAAATCCTTTATTTGCGAGACTGATAAACTGGCCAGATTGTCATTGGGACAAATGTCCGTTTTATCTTACTAATTTGAAGAAGGATTTTTAAAGACAAAGCCCATCAAACATTAGATAAGCATTTTAAGTTAATGGACCATAGAGTCCTATTTCTCCACAAACCCAGGAAGCATCATCTTATGTCCTATTTTTACGGCACCATCAATTATTAATATGTATATTTTTGCTGACAGAGGACCTTGCTATAAACGTAGGTTTCGTTAACCAGTTCTGGGTCATTAACCATGGAAAGCTTGTAAATATAATGGTTTATTCACATGGGAAGCCTTCATTAAGATGCATTATTCTACAGCTGATGTATTTCCATATATAGTATATTATCGTGTTCTCTATTTCCCTTTAATATTCATAATTTATTTTTAAATGAGTTGCTGTTTATGCGCCAAGTTAACAAATTTGAGTTCCATATGACCAAAGTTGCTAAAGAAGAAAAGATGTTTTAGCCCAAAGGAAAAGTTACTCATTAACATAGGACCTAAATATATTATAACCTTTAAATTCAGAAGCGGCTAGAGAAAGAAACTACAAACGACCCCAAATGTATTTTTGTCAGAGAAAGTCTATCTCAAGAAACACGCATGAATACACACATATTAACAGCCCAGCATGGTGTAATAGGGGAAACACACCCGGAGGACTCCAGAAACCGTATTGCCAGCTTATTCATTAACACTTGACGGCTTGGAGGGGGGGTGGTCATTAGCTGATGGACCTCAGTGTCCCCATCTGTTCAATGGGGTAATCAGATCCTCACTTCTGTCTCTGAAGATAGATGGAACATCAGTGAGGAGATGTAGAGCAAGAAGGTGTGGGGCAGAGTGTCATGCCAATCACAAAACTCTGGTGAGGGCAGGGAGGCTTCTGCTTCATCACAGATCGTGCATGTGTCAGAAAGTTGGCTGGCCACTTTGTATAGCCCTGTTGAGAGGACACAAGTCAGAGTCGCCTACTCGTTAATTCACTTTAAAATTTTATTTTTACTTACCCACTTTTGGCTGCCCTGGATCTTCATTGCTGATCGGGCTGTTTGCTGGTTGCGGCTTCTCACTGCAGTGGCCGCTCCTGTTGCGGAGCACAGGCTCTGGGGCACACGGGCTCAGTAGTGGCCGCTCCTGTTGCGGAGCACAGGCTCTGGGGTGCTCCTGTTGCGGAGCACAGGCTCTGGGGCACACGGGCTCAGTAGTTGTGGCACGTGGGCTTAGTTAATCCAGTTACCCCGCAGCACGATGGATCTTCCCAGACCAGGGATCAAACCCGTGTCCCCTGCATTGGTCGGTGGATTCCTAACCACTGGACCACCAGAGAAGTCCCTCACAAATTCACTTTTAAGGATTAGAAGCGGGGCAAGCCCGGCTAAAACACAGTTGTTGACTCTATGGAAAAAATCTGCTATAATTTACCATAAGAACAATGTAGTGTGTGGGGGGTGGAGGGGAATGTCATATGACTCACTGGTAAAGAATCAGAACACTGACGCATGACCTTAAAACAAATTTACACTTTCATCAGAGACAAAGAAATTTGGGTCCTTTGTAGCAGAGATGGATTTGAACTTCTTCATAAAAGCAAAGGACTTTAGGAGAGATCAGATAAAAATCTCTGTGAATTATAAACTTGTATTTCATGACACCAGGAATGTAAAACATTATCTGAAAAATATAAGAATTTGTTATTTCTCTCAATGATTAGATAAGGGAATTCCTGTCTCTTTATTTTGACACAAAATCATGACTTTGAGTTACATATTGAAGCAAATTCAGATCACTGGTTTTTTAACATTGTTTTTTAAAATGATTCTGTAATTCTTATTTTAGATTCACTTTTAAAGTAGTTTTAGGGGTTTTTTCCTAGTCAAAAGTTGTACATTATCATGTTCTCATTATACTAAACTTAGACAATAGGCTCATTTTGTTAGACATTCTAATGCATATTTTTATTGAGTATTATATGTGTGATTTTCTTTTTTTTTTCCAACTGACCTTATGTCATTAAGTGAATTCTAACAGCATCTCAATTGTGAATTCAAGTAGAGAAATGCCTCCTGGGACTTATAAATATTTCTTGGGAATCGTGTGTGTGTGTGTTTGCACCTGCATACTTGCTGCATTTAATTATTTCATCCACTTGGAATTTACTTTTATATATATATTATTAAATATATATTGGCATTAGTGGTAAAGACTCCACCTACCACTGCAGGAGACCTAAGAGACTTGGGTTCAATCCGTGAGTCAGGATTGAAGATCCCCTGGAGGAGGAAGTACCAACCCACTCCAGTATTCTTGACTGGAAAATTCCATGGACAGAGGAGCCTGGCAGGCAACAGTCCATGGGGTCGCAAAGAGTCGGACACAACTGAGCATCTGAGCACATGACCTAAAATGAGTCTTTTAAGACTATCTTTTTTCCATGTAATTGATTTAAATGTATAGTTTTGCTGATGCCTTTTGTAAATACGGCCTTGAATTTTGTCATACACTTGTTTCGCAGATTTAGAAATGACTTTCATGTCTTTCTCTTATCCCTGGGACTTTCTTTACCTGGTGCAGTTCAGTTCAGCTCAGTCGCTCAGTCGTGTCTGACTCTTTGTGACCCTATGGACTGCAGCACACCAGGCCTCCCTGTCCTGGCAGCCCC
This sequence comes from Moschus berezovskii, assembly GCF_049115385.1. Lineage (NCBI taxonomy): Eukaryota > Metazoa > Chordata > Mammalia > Artiodactyla > Moschidae > Moschus > Moschus berezovskii. The sequence goes on from NC_142463.1 coordinate 4,538,554, forward strand.
TAACATCCTTGGGTTTCACCCACTAAGAAGTGGGTGCTGTAACGATAAAGCACGACCAGGTGCCGGGCTCCGTGGACTCCTCACAGCCTAATGCTGTCCCATCCTTAAGAGAATCGGCGCCTTTTTCGCTTTCACGGAGGTGGCAAGTGGCCCTGCCAAGACATAAACCAGGGATTCTGTCCCCAGACCCCCGAGCATGGTCTTGGCTCACAGAAGCTGGGGTCGGTGGCTGCCTCTGCCATCTGCCTGCTGTGTGAGTTTGGGAACGTTAACTAGCCTCTCTAGTTCCATTTCCTGGTTTGCTGTTGTTTTCTCCCATTTCTTTATCTGAGAAGAATACCTGCCCGGCTGGCTTGCTGTAAGGCCTGAAACACTGTTTCTCTGCAGTGAGCGTGCAGCAGAGACTCAGGATGCCATCCTGCGCCTTCCTCTGAGACTCCTCTCTCAGACGGCCCCTCCTCCATCGCTCCTTCTCTGCGCTTCCCTTTCCGCCCCTCCCGCCTCACCTCTCCCCTTCCCCCTTGCCTCCCCTTTCTCATCTCCTCCTCCCCTCCCCTTCCTCTTCTTTCTCTTCATCATCATCCTTGTGGACTCTAGGGTCCACATGGCCTCTGTCCCAGCTATTCAGGGTGGCCATTGCAGTGTGAAAGCTGCCATAGACAGTGTGTAAATGAACGGGATGCCTGCATTCCAATAAAACTTTATTCACAAAAATAATGGGCCCGGTTTGACCTGTGGCCTCTCAGTGACTAAACCACTTTCTAGAGCCAACTAGTTTTTCCTCAAACCTGATTATTATCAGAATCACTTGAAGATTTTACCAAACTACGATATTTTTTCTTTGCTTCGACCTCACCGCCAGGGTGGAACTAGGTAGTCTGTACTTTCTTTAATGCTCTTCAAGATTTTGAGGAAAAATGTGAACGTGGAAAAAAAGAACTCACCAGTATATTTAAGGATATATTCTACCTGAAATAATTTCCCTGAACAAGTTCAGTTAAGTCACTCAGTCATGTCTGACTCTTTGTGACCCCATGGACTGCAGCACACCAGGCTTCCCTGTCCATCACCAACTCCCAGAACTTACTCAAACTCTTGTCCATCACATCAGTGATGCCATCCAATGATCTCATCCTCTGTCTTCCTCCTCTCCTCCCACCTTCAATCTTTCCCAGCATCAGGGTCTTTTCAAATGAGTCAGTTCTTCGCATCACGTGGCCAAAGTACTGGAGCTTCAGCTTCAACATCAGTCCTTCCAATGAACACCCAGGACTGATCTCCTTTAGAATGGACTGGTTGGATTTCCTTGCAGTCCAACTGACTCTCAAGAGTCTTCTCCAACACCACAGTTCAAAAGCATCAATTCTTCGGCACCCTGCTTTCTTCACAGTCCAACTCTCACATCCATATATGACTACTGAAAAAACCATAGCTTTCACTAGACAGACCTTTGTCAGCAAAATAATGTTTCTGCTTTTTAATATGCTGTCTAGTTTGGTCATAACTTATCTTCCAAAGAGCAAGTGTCTTAATTTCATGGCTTCAGTCACCATCTGCAGTGATTTTGGAGCCCCAAAAAATAGTCTTTCACCGTTTCCATTGTTTCCCATGTATTTGCCATGAAGTGATGGGACTGGATGCCATGATCTTAGTTTTCTGAATTTTGAGTTTTAAGCCAACTTTTTCACTCTCCTCTTTCACTTTCATCAAGAGGCTCCTTAGTTCTTCTTTGCTTTCTGCATAAGGGTGGTGTCCCTGAACAAAGTGGCTACTAAAAACAAGAAAGGAGCAAATATAAAATAAGAAAGAATTTGGGGTAGATAAAAGCATGCTCAAAAAACTGAAACAATAATAAGCCTCCTAATATTCTAAATAATTCCAAATAATAAGTGGACATAACTGAAAGCCAAATTAATTGTGAAAGATAAATCTTTTGTAGCATAGTGCAAGCAAATAAACGAGAGATGGAAAATACAAAAGAAAAGTTCAGATCAAACTGGTGGTCTGCCATTTATGCAATATTTATTGCAGGAGGAGAAACAGAGATAAAAGAAATAATAGAAGGAAAATGTACAGAGGGGAAGACATAATTCTTTTTTTTTAGTAAACATCTCTTCGTTTGACTTACTCATTTTGGCCACATTATGTGGCATGCAACATCTTGGTTCCCTGACCAGTGATCCAACCAGTGCATTGGAAGCACAGAGTCTTTAACCACTGGAATATGAGGGAAGTCCCAAGAGGTAATTCTTTATATTGAATTGACCCACCAAATGGAGAATGTGATACATGAAGAAATGCACTCACCTAGATTCATTGTGATGAATTTTCAAAAGTCTGCAAAGAATCCTAAGAGCAGAAAAGCTTATCTACAAAGCAGCAGTCATTAAAGTCCCAACAAGCTAGTTCCTGGCAGCTCTGCCTGGTAGAAGTATTCTCCAAGGTTGCTAGTAAATTGCCATTTGAGGGGGAGGGACCAAATGAAGACGTTTTAGAAATGCAAGTCCTTAGAGTATTTATGGCTGACTATATCCATTCTGAAAGTTACACTCAAGGACACGCTTCAACAAAACGAAAACTGAAGAAGAGAATGAAGAGGAAACAGAGAAGCCAAAGCAGCGGCTAAATCCAGTTACTAATTTTTAAAGTTAGTCACAGTCTGTGATTATAGAATAGAAGTTTGGGGGAATAACAGTGAACACATGCAGAGGTCCTAGACTTGCTAAAAGAAATGGTAGAGGTACTAATGAATTCTAGACATAGATAGAAATACAGGTGATAATTATTGTGTTAAAAAAAAACTTCAGAATAACTGGCAGAAGATTAAAAATAAGATGTACAATTTATTAACCACTACATGGCAAGAATGAACAAAACTAACTACATAAACCCAACAAAAGGTGTTTGTTAGTGACTCAGTCATGTCTGACTCTTTGAGACCCCATGGATGGTGGCCCGCCAGGCTCCTCTGTCCATGGAATTCTCCAGGCAAGAATAATGGAGTAGGTTGCCATTCCTTTCTCCACGGTATCTTCCTGACTGAGGGACTGAACCCGGGTCTCCTGCACTGCAGGCAAATTCATTACTGTCTGAGCCATCAAAAGACAGAAAAGGAAAAACAAGAAATTGTGTTAAAAAGTGTAAGATGGCAGAATTAGCTCCAAATATTTTACTTATCTAAATGAATAATGTTCCTCTTTCCTGTAATTCTCAGATTGAATTTTAATCCCCAGTTATATGCTGTTGAAAGGGAGAAACTTCAAACAAACTGATGCTGAAAAGTTTAAAACAAAGGAACATAAGAGATGTATCAGTGTTGTTGTCCAGTTGCTCAGTCATGTCCGACTCTTTGATACCCCGTGGGCTGCAGCACTCCTGGCTTCCCTGTCCATCACCATCTCCCGGAGCTTGCTCAAACTCATGTCCATTGAGTCAGTGATGCCATCAACCATCTCATCCACTGTCATCCCCTTCTCCTCCTGCCTCCAGTCTTTCCCAGGGTCAGGGTCTTTTCAGTGAATCAGCTGTTCGAATCAGGTGGCTAAAGTAGGACAGAATCTCCAATCTTTGTTGGAGCTTAAACTTCAGCATCAGCCCTTCCAATGAATATTCAGGGTGATTTCTTTTAGGAATCACCAGGGAAATTCGTGGCTGACTGGTTTGATCTCCTTGCAGTCCAAGGAACTCTCAAGAGTTTTCTCCAACACCACAATTCAAAAGCATCAATTCTTCAGTACTCAGCTTTCTTTATGGTCCAGCTCTCACATCTGTACATGACTACTCAAAAAACCATAGCTTTGAATTCCGTTCCGTTCCATCGCTCAGTCGTGTCCGACTCTTTGTGACCCCGTGGACTGTAGCCTACCAGGCTTCTCCGTCCATGGGATTCTCCAGGCAAGAATACTGGAGTGGGTTACCGTTTCCTTCTCCAGGGGATCTTCCCGACCCAGGGATCGAACCCGGGTCTCCTGCATTGGAGGCAGACGCTTTAACCTCTGAGCCACCAGGGAAGCCCAAAAAACCATAGCTTTGAATAGAAGGACTTTTGTTGTCAAAGTAATATCTCTACTTTTAATATGCTGTCTAGGTTTGTCATAGCTTTTTTTTTCAAGGAGCAAATGTCTTTTAATTTCATGGCTGCAGTCACCATCCCCAGTGATTTTGGAGCCCAAGAGAATAAGGTCTGTCACTGTTTCCATTGTTTCCCCATCTATTTGCCATTAAGTGTTGGGACCAGATGTTATGATCTTCCTTTTTTGAATGTTGAGTTTTAAGCCAGCTTTTTCACTCTCCTCTTTCACCTTCATCAAGAGAGTCTTTAGTTCCTCTTCTCTCTCTGCCATAAGGGTGGTATCGTCTGCGTATCTGAGGTTATTGATACTTCTGCAGCAATCTTGATTCCAGCTTGTGCTTCATCCAGCCCGGCATTTCGCATGATGTACTCTGCATAGAAGTTAAGTAAGCAAGGTGACAATATACAAGCTTGACATGCTCTTTTCCTGATTTTGATATAGTCTGTTGTTCCATGTCTGGTTCTAGCTGTTGCTTCTTGACCTGCACACAGGTTTCTCAGGAAGCATGTAAGGTGGTCTGGTATTTTCCATCTCTTCCAGTTTGTTGTGATTTTCCAGTTTGTTGTGATCCACACAGTTAAAAGCTTTAGCATAGTTAGTGAAGCAAAAGTAGATGTTTTTCTGGAATTCTCTTGCTTTTTCCGTGATCCAACAGATGTTGGCAATTTGATCTTGGATTCCTCTGCCTTTTATAAATCCAGCTTGTACATCTGGAAGTTCTTGGTCCACTTACTATTGAAGCCTGGCTTGGAGAATTTTGAGCGTGACTTTACTAGCGTGTGAGATGAGTGCATTTGTGTGATAGTTTGAGCATTCTTTGGCATTGCCTTTCTTTGTGATTGAAATGAAAACTGATCTTTTCCAGTCCCGTGGCCATTGCTGAGTTTTCCAAATTTGCTGGTATATTGAGTTCAGCACTTTCACAGCATCATCTTTGAGGATTTGAAATAGCTCAACTGGAATTCCATCACCTCCACTAGCTTTGTTCGTAGTGATGCTTCCTAAGGCCCACTTGACTTCACACTGTAGGATGTCTGGCTCAGGTGAGTGACCACACGTTATCCGGGTCATGAAGATCTTTTTTGTATAGTTCTTCTGTGTATTCTTGGCATCTCTTCTTAATATCTTCTGCTTCTGTTAGGTCCATACCATTTCTGTCCTTTATCGAGCCCATCTTTGCATGAAACCTTCCCTTGGTATCTCTAATATTCTCAAAGAGATCTCCAGTATTTCCCACTGTATTGTTTTCCTGTTTTTCTTTGGATTGTTCACTTAGGAAGGCTTTCATATCTCTCCTTGCTATTCTTTGGAACTCTGCATTCGGATGGGTATATCTTTCCTTTTCTCCTTCGCCTTTTGAGTCTCTTCTTTTTTCAGCTATTTGTAAAGCCTCCTCAGACAGCCATTTTGCCTTTTTGCATTTCTTTTTCTTGGGGATGGTTTTGATCACTGCCTCCTGTACAATGTTAGGAACCTCCATTCATAGTTCTTCAGGCACTCTGTCTATCAGATCTAACTCAGATATATCGGTGAGTTTGGGTTAACTTGGTAGAGTAAGCTCCTGTGTTTTCTTGTTCTTTCTGTCCAGTGAGGAGTGAGCTGAGATCCTGTTCTGAGAGGGAGGATTAGGAGAACTTCTGTGTTCACGGCAGTGAGACCCACAGCTCCCTCCCTCTGCTGGGCTCAGGCAGCCATGCTTCTACCGCATCCAGAGCAGGTGGGAGGAGTTTATCTGCAGAAACTGACCATCTCAAAAGGAACACATTTGGATACTGATATTCAGATACCTCAACAAATATTCAGATACCCCCAGGCTCCTCTCTCCATAGGATTCTTCAGGCAAGAATACTGGAGTAGGTTTTCATTCCCTTCTCCAGGGGGTCTTCCCGACCCAGGGATTGAACTCTGGTCTCCTGCGTTGCAGGCAGATTCTTTACCATCAGAGCTATCAGGGAAGCCCATCTGCAGATACCTCCAACAAAATAGCTCTGACCCCCAGCAGTCAACGGCTACCCTACACAGCTTCCAAACAGGTCTGGGAGCCTCCTTTCTAAATAAGGGTGAGCGTCAAAGAGTTGCAAGTCACTTAGGAGAGACAGAGATGCAACAGAAAAGAAACTGGAAAGAGAAAGAGGAAGAGAATAAAAATAAAAAGCAAAATTCTGAAAGTAGTAACTTTAGAGAAACAGAAGCAGATTTTTGAATCCAGGAATTAAAACACCATGCCCCCCACCAAGGGAAAACCAAAAAACAGGACAGTGCTGTTGAAGAGTTAAAATATAATAATAGAAATTTCAAAAAATAAAGTTGAAAAAAAAAGTTAAGAAAATCTGCTAAAAATTAGCCAAATGACAAAGTGATGGGTGAAGGATATGTGTAAAGAAAATTGCAGGAGTTCCTTGAAAAAAAGAAGGAAACAGAGGAAGGAAATTGTTAAAAAAAAAAAGACAAAAAAAAAAACAGTAACGAAAAACAACAACCAAAAAAACTTATAACAAAAGGCTAGGGAGTTTCAGATCTAAAATGGGCACTTGCTTTCGGTTGCATCCATACCTTGGCTATTGTGAATAATGCTGCAATGAACATGGGGTGTAGCTATCTCTTCAGGTCATTTCCTTTGAATTCAGTTCAGTTCAGTTGCTCAGTCGTGTCCGACTCTTTGTAACCCCATGAACCACAGCACTCCAGGCCTCCCTGTCCATCACCATCTCCCAGAGTCCACCCAAACTCATGTCCATCGAGTTGGTGATGCTATCCAACCATCTCATCCTCTGTCTTCCCCTTCTCCTCCTGCCCCCAATCCCTCCCAGCATCAGGGTCTTTTCCAGTGAGTCAACTCGTCACATGAGGTGGCCAAAGGATTGGAGTTTCAGCTTCAGCATCAGTCCTTCCAATGAACACCCAGGACTGATCTCCTTTAGAATGGACTGGTTGGATCTCCTTGCAGTCCAAGGGACTCTCCAGAGTCTTCTCCAGCACCACAGTTTAAAAGCATCAATTCTTCGACGCTCAGCTTTCTTCACAGTCCAACCCTCACATCCGCAGGAATATATACGCAGAAGTAGGACTGCCGGGTCCTATGGTAGTTCTGTTTTTAACTTTTTGAGGAACCTCCAGAGTGGCTGCACCAGCTTACATTCCCATCGACAGTGTACAAGCGTTCCAGTTTCCCATCTTTTCTCTGCTGGATAGTAGCCGTTTTGACAGAGGTGAGGCGGTGTCTCAATGTGGTTTCAGTTTGCATTTTCCTGATGACCAGTGTTGTTGACACATTTTCATAGACCTGTTGGCCATTTGTGTGTCTTGTTTGGCAAAAATTGTCTCTTAGTTCCTTTGCCTGTTTAGGCTATTTTTAAGTTGCATATGTTCCTTATATTTTTGCACACTCCTTGTCAGATATGTGGCTTGTAAATATTTGCTCCCTATCTGTAAGTTGCCTTTTCATTTTGTTTCTTGTTTACTTGCTGTGCAGAAACTTTTTAGTTTGGTATAGTCTGGCTTGTCTAGTTTTGCTTTTGTTGCCCGTGCTTTTGGTGTTGTACCCAAAACTGTCAAGAAGCCTCTTCTTTATTTCTTGAGTTGTTTTCTGGCTTCGTGTTTTATGTTGAAGTCTTTAATCCATTTTGAGCTGATGTTTGTATATAGTGTGCAATCAGGGCTCAGTTTCATTCTCCTTCGTCTATATATCCTGTTTCCCAACACCATTTATTGAAGCAACTAATCTTTCGCTATTGTTTTGGATTTGGGGGTATGATACACTTGGGGAGACAATTACTGAAGTTTTAAAATTAGGTATATGTAAAATGAGCATGTTTTTCAAAACCACACAAATACATGCATGTAGTGATGGAAGTTTTTCAAAGTGACACAGGAGCCAACTGAAAGAGCTGCCAGTGGTCAAAACTGGGGCGATTTGAAAAGGAAATAATAAGCAGCACTGGATTATAACCCACAGTGTAAAATGAATATCCGTTAGCCATACGGATATAAATACAAGGTCAAATAAATTAACAAATGTGAGAGAAGAGACAAATCATCTATGCCGCATGATCCCAAATAATTTTAGAAGCTGTATCCTCACGGAGAGGAACTTAACTTTTCACTTCTTAATTGGGGGTGCACTTAATGACTTTCTTCCGAAGAGGGCAGTGTGAGGCCTAAGTCAGGTGGCCCGGGGAAGCGTCGTCAGCCATCAGTCTTGTTGCCAGTGTGCACCCTTGATAGGATGTGATGGGAATGGCCCTTTACCTCTGTGGCCTGCCTCTCAGCCACCCATGATCCCAGCCTGAGTGTTACCAGGTAGAGCTCTGTGTCAGTGTAATTGGTTTCCCATGTAAAGCTGTGCATTTTATCTTTGGTGATGGTTTAGCTGCTGAGTCGCGTCTGACTCTTTGTGACCCCATGGGCTATAGCCTGCCAGGCTCCGGGATTTTGCAGGCAGGAATACTGGAGTGGGTTGCCATTTCCTTCTCCAGGGGATCTTCCCCACTCAGGGGTCAAACTTAGGTCTCTACTGCATCGCAGGCAGATTCTTTGCCAACTGAGCCACCAGGAAAGCCTGCGTTTGAAAACATTATTTCAAGAGGACATCCGTAGACTCCCCTAGACTGACAAGGGTACTGAGGCACAAACCAGGGTGAGAACGACTGGTCTGTGTGGAACATTATCAGACGCGCTAGTTCTTCCTCCCCGTATCCACCCCATCTCCCCACCTACCCGCGGTCCACGTTCACTTTCTGCTTCAGACCCTTGGCTTGTCTTGTCCACTTTTCCAGGAAGAGGAAGATTTGTTTATGCTTCTGATTTGACAAAAAAACAAAAACAAAAAACCTTTAGAGGTTAGTTAGCTCAGTCTTTGGAGAAGGAAATGGCAACCCACTCCAGTATTCTGACCTGGATGATCCCATGGACAGAGAAGCCTGGCGGGCTGCAGTCCATGGGGTCACAGTAGCATAGGACAGGACTTAGCAACTAAACCACAAGAAGCTTTGCCCCAGATTCCGAGGGCTCTTTAACTACCCCATCCCAAATCGCCTCTTTGGGAAGGAAGGCCCACCGAAGGCGGGCAGTGGAGCGGTACACAGATGATCAAGGAGTCACAGGCAAGTGAGTTCTGATCTTGGATGTACCCAGGCCCCAGGCCCCAGGCCCTGTGCTCAGTCGCGTCCAACTTTGCGACCCCCATGGACTGTGGCCCACCAGCCTCCTCTATCCATGGAATTTTCCAGGAAAGAATACTGGAGTGGGTTGCGTTTCCTCCTGCAGGAGATCTTCCCGACCCAGGAACTGAACCCACATCTCCTGCATAATGCTTAACCATGACTCTCTGGAAAGAAACACATGCAAGTGTATTCATGCCTATGTTTATTACCATGTCATTGATGTAGGATATGTACATGCAGTTTACAAATAATAGTGAAATACGCACTTCTCTTCCTTGCACATTCAACGCAGCTGTGGATTCTCTCAGAGCACCTTCCTTTAGTTTTACTAACCCCATGAATCCGTTGTCAGCCTGTGGCTGCAGTTGACAAATGAGCGTCGTTTCAGTATGAATGTTGACTGATATTTTTCTTTGTGTTAATGAGGAAGATGAAAGGGAAACAGCAAAACTTATGCCGGAACGTCACTCATTCAACTTTTTTTTTTTAAGTCAGGGCCTCCTTTGCTGAATCAGATGATAGTTCTTGAATGCTGGAAGAATATTTCCTCAGGTTTTTGTGCTATTCACGGTGTGACACAGACATGACACACTTTTATGTTTATCTGCACTTTTATTATCTCTACCACTTTCGTAAGTCTACACAGTCAAATCAGAGTAGTAAATCAAGCCTTCATCTGTCATGTTTGCTCATTTCTATGGTGTAAATATTCCTGTAGCTGACTTCAAGCTGCTAACCTGAATGAACATGGGAAGGTACGCACAGAAGTACAGCATTATACGGTATTCCATCATACAGACAAGACAGACCTAATAACATCAAGAGCAGAGAAGACAATAAAATCCAGCACAAAATATTATGAATCAATGCGTTTTAGTATTGGTAGCTTGTGCTGTTAACATGATTTATTCTTTTTATAATTTTGTGTGTTTACTTCTGGCTGTGCTGTGGGTCTTTGTTGCTTTTCTGTGGCTGTGAGCAGGGGCTACTTTCTAGTGTGGTGCACAGGCTTCTCATGTGGTGGCTTCTGTCGTGTGGAGCACACAGGCTCTGGGGTGTGGGGGCTTCAGTAGTTGTGGCACACAAGCTTAGACATTCTGCAGCATGTGGAATCATCCCGGACCAGGGATTGAACCCATGTCCCTTGCAGTGGCAGGCAGATTCTTATCCAATGGACCACCAGGGAAGTCCTGGTAGCATTTTTTCTTGAAATCAGAACACCCAAACTCTTTTCATCGGTTCTTGCTTTCTTACTCTATATTCTTTTCTCTCCCCCTAACCAAGAAGATTTAGAAAAGCTTTACTTTCTGTAACCTGAATGATTTTTGAACGATTTACCAAGTATGCATTTTTTAAGCTACCTAGCCCCACCCCCAGCCGGTTTCTCGAAAATGTACGAACTGATCTCATCCTTCCTCCCCACGGTGGCGAATCACTCCTTCATGTTCTCCTGCAAGATCTGATTCTTTCATCCTGTTTGTACTTCTTAAGGGCCTTGGGTAAGACACTATTGAAGATATCGACATGTTTTGCTAGTCTCTAATATTTTTCACCAGCACTATAACCTTCATGATCTCAGCCTTCTGGCCTGTATTTTCAGAATCCACCTCCTTTGTTTAATGAAGTCAGTGCTGCAGTAATCCAGGCTGACAGGCTGTCCCACCTGAGGAACAAGGTTCAGATAAAGCGTGAAGAGGAGTACAGAGATGCCTTAGTCACAATCAAGGATAACCTGAAACTCACAGAAGGTCCCGACATCAAGGAGAACCTTCAGGATCAGATCCGCCATTGGTTCATCGAGTGCAGGTGGGTTCAGGGCGTCTGTCCCGACAGTCTCTCCTGTGGTGGGTGATATCCTGGGATATTTTAAACGTAGAAACATGTTGCTATGTAGATGCCTGTGCTTTCCTGGCTTCATTTTAGAAAATTATAAAATCATTTTTTTAATTAAATTGCTTTTTTTCCTGTTTTATTAACTGTAGTCCATATGATACTTCCGTAACCACAGGAAGTTGAACATCGTGAGTGGCTGACACAGCCCCAGGATAGCAGGAGCTCACTGCCCAGGTCTTGTCTCGGATCCAGCCGCATGCAGGTCATGCTTCTGGGGGTTGACCCTAATTGTACGAAGCTCTAGAGTCTCAATCAGGGTCCTTTTCTGTAATAATCCCTCGAGGCAGCTGCTGAATCTGGGACCTGACGCCTGGTCCCCAGGCCTCCCTGAAATGTTGGGAGGGGAGCAATCCTGGCGACAAGGCATTGTGTACATTAAGACCTGTCTGTACTGAGGGTCTGCCTCTACTAGGGGGTCTTAATTAAAATGTTTAGCAGTTTAAAACCTGTTTGCAAAAGGTGCCTTTTGTTTACAAAGAATGTGCTCCTTTGTTAGAGAAGTACAGTAGAACAAACACTTGGAGAACACAGCGCAAATGTCCACCCATTAGAGCAGGCACTTTGCAAGCAACCCAGTTGGAGCAGCTTTAAGGTCTATTTCAAGAGGGGAAGGAAAGAGAGCAGAGGGTTGTGATGAGTCCCAGAGCTGTGGAGGCAGACACACCACTTGTTTTCATTGATGGGCATCTTGCTGAACCACATCAGATTCAGAGATGCTCAGAGACCGACTTTGGTGAACTTGTCAGGACCAGGGAATTTAACTTGTTGGCAGAAGAAAACCAAACTTTCCTTGCAAAGCATTGCATTATGAAATGTTTATATCTGTGGCTCCAGAATCCCTGTGGATGGTGACTGCATGAAATTAAAAGACGCTTGCTCCTTGGAAGAAAAGGTGTGACAAACCTAGAGAGGGTATTAAACAGCAGAGACGTGACTTTGCCAACAAAGGTCCTTATAGACAAAGCTGTGGTTTTTCCAGTGGTCATGTGAGGATGTGAGAGTTGGAGCATAAAGAAAGCTGAGTGCCAAACAGTTGATGCTTTCGAACTGTGATGCTGGAGAAGACTCTTGAGAGTCCCTTGGACTGCAAGGAGATCCAGCCAGTCCATCCTAAAGGAAATCAACCCTGAATATTCATTGGAGGGACTGATGCTGAAGCTGAAACTCCAATACTTTGGCCACTTGATGCAAAGAGCCGACTCATTAGGAAAGACGCTGAGGCTGGGAAAGATTGAAGGGAGGAGGAGAAGGGGACGGCAGCGGATGAGATGGTTGGATGGCATCGCCGACTCAATGGGCATGAGTATGAACAAACTCCGGGAGGTAGTGAAGGACAGGGAAGCCTGTGCCGAAGTCCATGGGGGCGCAGAGTTGGGCAGGACAGAGCAACAACAAGTACCTGTGGTAGGCAGATGGCCTCTGCTGACCCCGCCTCTTCCCCGGTGCTGCCCTCCCCTCCTTGAGCGTGATGTAGACCTAGAACTTCAGTTCTAGGAAAGAGCGCGGCAAAGGCGATGGGGTGACCCTGCCGTCTTGCTTTCCTCGGTCCCTCACTTGCTTTCTCCCTCTGACTCTGAGAAGGGTCAGCTGCTGCCCAGCAGAGCGCCCCACTTGGAAGGAACTGATAGAAGTTCCTGGCAACAACCAGCAAGGAGCCTAGGGCCTCCTTCCAGCCTGAGAAGAGCAGAGTGCTGTCCACAATCATGTGTGTGCAACTCAGGGCATTCTCCCTCCGGGCGAGCCAACCAGTCCATTCTAGAGGAGATCAGTCCTGGGTGTTCATTGGAAGGACTGATGCTAAAGCTGAAACTGCAATACTTTGGCCACCTCATGAGACGAGTTGACTCACTAGAAAAGACTCTGATGCTGGGAGGGATTGGGGGGCGGGAGGAGAAGGGGACGACAGAGAATGAGATGGCTGAATGGCATCACCGACTCGATGGACATGAGTTTGAGTGAACTCCGGGAGTTGGTGATGGACAGGGAGGCCTGGCGGGTTGTGATTCATCGGTTCGCAAAGAGTCGGACATGACTGAGCGACTGAACTGAACTGATACATCCATAAAGCTGTTAGAAAATATATAAAAGAAAAGATATAGTTACCAGCAAAGATGTGAGCGTTTCATTTTTTAAAATAGCATGTTTTTCTGTTACTTAAATACCAAAACTGAGTATTCCAATCACTTGTTTTCAGATTGCCCCACCACCGCCCTCCACTAAACTGCCACTCACAGTATAGGAAAAGCTTAACAGGTAGCAATCTCTTCTGGTTTTAAATAGTCTCTTTAAGGTGAACTATGTACTTGGAGTATATCTGCAGTCACTTCAGATGCCTCCCCATCATGAGTGTCCCATTTTCCTTCCCCTCGTGGCATCTGACTGCAGAGTGAAGTTACCAATCCTCGTAGCACCAGCTGGGAGTCGGGGCGAGTCCCTGGGCAGCCACAATTCCGGCCTCTCATCTCCTGAACAGGCCTCATCCTGCTGGGATGCTGAGTCCTTCCCAAGCCCCATGTTCCCCAGGAGCACCCGGGGTGCCATGCTCAGGCCTCCGGGGACCAGTGGGCTGTCTCCTCAGCAGGTTCCCTGCTCCCAGCTCCATCCAACCCCCTCGCATGCCACACACACAGGAACACCCCTCGCATCGCCCAGGCGGTCCGTGATGCTCTCCACTCCGGGGGCTCTGCCCGGGTCCCAGCACTCATGCCCTCCTGGTCTGAGACCTTTGGAGGGTGGGGCCCAAGGTCCAGGTGGTGTCCTCACGTCTCTGCCTTCTCTTCTCTTCCCCGTTGGCCTGATCACCAGCTTATTGTTCAGCTTCAGCCTCTTTGTGACACCCTCGCTCAGGGCCTCCCTGCGATTCCTTTCTGTCTCCTCCTTGAGCTCTGCTGGCGTCCTCCCCGTCCCTCCTCCAGGCGGTCTGCATGGGCACACACACTGGAGCCTGAGGACGGCTGTGCAGCCTTGGGAGGTGGTTTAGCTTCTCTGTGCCGTCCGTCTCATCTGTGACACGTAGACACGACTCAGACCCGTTTCATGGGGCTGTTGAGAGATGAGAGGCTTGGCCCCCAGAGGCAGGCAGTAATTATTCCCGCCGTGTTGTAGCCAGCTGCTCACCCCAGGCCCCTCCCCTGAAGCAGTGGACGCCCCCATGAGGACAGTGCCCGCTGCAGAGAGGGACGGCGGTGATCACATTTCCCATCCAAGCAGCGGCCCATGCAGCCCAGCAGGGCCGAGGTTTTCCGTTCTTATCTGATTACATAACTGTGTCTGGAGGAAATGCACTCGGGATGGTTTTCTGCAATCATGGAAATTTAGGTAGAAAGGCAGCTCTTTCAAAACAATTGCCTTCTGATTAAATCATCTTGGTTTGTAATTGAAACCTTCCTTATAGTAGTTAATGAAGATGATCTGCCCTGTGTTCGTGAACTTTCCTTATCAGCAACTTTCTTCTCTTTTCTGAGGACTTCAGAGAACAGATGCGCACAAATACATTTCCTGCAGATGAAATAATTCTTTACTTTTTAAAAAAGATTCTTATTTGTTCATTTCTTTTTGACTCCTGGACCAGGGATTGAACCAGTGTCCCCCACATTGGCAGGGAGAGTCTTAACCACATAACCATTCTTAACCACCAGGGACGCCCTCTTTACTTTTATATAAACTTTTAAAATCCAGTTTAAAAGGTAACATAACAAAATTGAAAAGCACTTTGTACAGTTATAACTCCAAATAAGCTAAAATATATAAATATATATATAATATATAAAAACCGCTTAACCATTCTAAACCACTAGGGAAGCCCTCTTTACTTTTATATAAACTTTAAAAATCCAGTTTAAAAGGTGACATAACCAAATTGAAAGCACTGTGTACAATTACAACCCCAAATAAGCTAAAATATATATAATCTATACCCACATATACAAAGGTATATTCATACATGGATTTTAAAATAAGTGTTTGTGTATGCATGGAAAATTTTTGAAAGGATTCGCTAGAAACCTTGTGAGCACGGCTGCCACTGGGGACAAGAACAGTGAGGTTGGTGTTGTTCAGTCACTCAGTCCATCGTGACTGGCTCTCCGCGACCCCGTGTTCTGCAGCATGCCAGCCAGGCTCCCCTGTCCTTCACCGTCTCCCGGAGCTTGCTCAAGCTCATGTCCGTTGAGTCGGTGATGCCATCCGACCATCTCGTCCTCTGTCATCCCCTCCTCCTCCTGGCTTCAGTCTTTGTCCCAGCAACAGGGTCTTTTCTAATGAGTCAGTTCTTCGTGTCAGGTGGCCAAAGTATTTGAAGCTTCAGCTTCAGTCCTTCCAATGAATATTCAGGACTGATTTCCTTTAGGATTGACTGGTTGGATCTCCTTGCAGTCCATGGGACTCGCCAGAGTCTTCTCCAGCACCACAGTTTGAAAGCATCGTTTCTTTGGCACTCAGCCTTCTTTATAGTCCAGCTCTCACATCCAGACATGACTACTGGAAAAACCACAGCTTTGACTATGTGGACCTTTGTTGGCAAAGTAACGTCTCTGCTTTTTAATATGCTGTCTAGGTCGGTCATGGCTTTTCTTCCCAGGAGCACACATCTTATAATTCCACGGCTGCAGGCACCGTCCGCAGTGATTTTGGAGCCAAGAAAATAAAGTCTGTCCCTGTTTCTGTTGTTTCCCCATCTGTTTGCCATGAAGTGATGATACTTCATGTGGTGATGTTACTTTTTATTTTATATTCTTCTGTGCGGTTAGAAGTCTTTTTTTATGAGCATTATTTTTGTAATTAAAAGCCTAGTTGAAAATATATTAGAAAGTAAAGAAAGGCATGAAGTTAGCTTGGGAAAATCCAAAATAAACATTAAAATGTTAAAACACCCTGTTAAAAAAAAAAAGTAGATTAATACAATACCTGCAGAGCACTCTTAGAAATCCTCTTCTGATAAGAGAATAGGGTGCCTGGAGGCTGGCTAGTTGAGTTGTCCCCTGATATGAGATCCTGAAAGGGTCATGGGAGACCACGGGGTCTCCTGGGATCCACCCTTCCCGCTGGCTCTGGGCTTCCTTTGAAGACCCAGCGCTCCCAGCCCAGCCAGTCCCCTTGAGAACATTCCATCCTGGTGTTGCTGACCTGGCAGTTTGGAGGCTAAGTTAGAGCAGGTCCCATGGGTGTGCTGTGTATAATTCACACAGACATAAAGACCCATTCTTTTGAAGTAATGCAAGATCAAGGGTGGATTTATTTTCATAATTGGATTACATTTATCTGATTGACTTTGATAAAATACTTTTCTTTGCTTTTTTAAATCAAAGACAAATAAAAAGCAAATATTGTCTTTTGAAACATGAAACATTGATCAATCCTCAGGATAAATCCAACAGGGCACACAGTGACAACTAAAAAATGACTACAAGTTACAATTAATATAAACTAGAATACTTATTCTTAGTGCATTTAGTCTATACTTGTAGTTGTCAAAACTAGGATTTCTTTCTCAATTTTTAAATTATTTTAAAAGAAGTCTTTTTTTCCAGTGTTAAAAGTAATACATGCTCATTGTAGAAAATTTACAAGATTGAGTTTAAAAAGAAAATCTACAATTTTAGTATACAGAGATAGCTACTACAAAAATTTTTGGCAAATTGCTCTCCAGTATTTTTCTCTCATGTATGATGCGTATTTTAATTAGATTTATGAATCCTTTTTCTAATTTTTAAAAATTTAACATTGGATTTCCTTTTGTCCTTAAAGTATTTTCCAAAAGAGGTCTTTCATGATTGTTTAACATTCTGTTGGATGTATGCATTGGTTAATGGATCAGCTTTTATCTTTTTAATATTTTGCCAACTTGATATGGGAACAGTGACTGCTCAGCAATCCTTTAATTAGCATTTATTTTATGATTTGGAGGAATTGGAAGATATTTGGGTCTTTTCATTAGTAGCATTTCTTCTGTGAACTGCCCGTTCATATGCTTTTCTTTGTGATGTCTTTTTTATTAAGTGATCTTTAAACTATAGTTATTTATGTACATTTCTGTGGTGATTGTTTAGTTGCTAAGTCATGTCCGATGCTTTTGCGACCCTGTGGACTGTAGCCTACCAGGCTCCTCTGTCCATGTGATTTCCCAGGTAAGAATACCAGAGTGGTTTGCCATTTCATTCTCCAGGGGATCTTCCCGACCCAGGAATCGAACCTGTGTCTTCTGCATTGGCAGGCAGATTCTCTACCACTGAGCCACGAGGGAAGCCCTGCCATGTGTCACTGGAGGCTACCATATTGGATGACACAGTCATGGGAATACTTCTTTTGAGATCATCTCTTACTGTAACTGGTATTTCTCTCGGCTTGAGACTTTCCCTGAACTGTCATCTAAGTTTCACGATCTGTGGCTGACCTTCACTTTAAAGTGTCATAAAGGAGTCTTGGAGGTGACCTCATCCAGCTCACTCAAGGAGAGCCTTGAAGTCTATGGAACTGTGGGCTCCGGTCAGTGAAGATGCGCAGCCTCTTCCCCCTTCCTCCACACGGGCATCAGAGCCACCTGTAAGCTCTGATTCTAGGCCTTTGTTTCTTTGCAAATGGTCCCATGTGGGCCATTTCTCCCCATCTGCATTTTTCATCTTAATTTGTTGAAACTATGCCTGGCATCCAGCTCACCTTCAATCTAGAGACAAGACCCCCAGATAGGGTGACAGCTCTAGGACTGGCCCTGTGGCATTTCTCCTGGGCTCTTAGCAGACTCCTCTTAATCCGTGTAATCTTGAGGAATCTGGAAATGGTGTAAACGACATAGCCTTGTTCCATATTTTAAGCCCACACACCAGGAAATACACATTCTTCCTGAAGAGGTCCTGGAATGCTTTGCTAATCTTTTTTTAATATTAAAGATTCAGTTCAGTTCAGGTCAGTTCAGTTGCTCAGTAGTGTCCGAATCTTGGCAACCCCATGGACTGCAGCACGCCAGGCCTCCCTTTCCATCACCAACTCCCAGAGCTTGCTGAAACTCGTGTCCATCGAGTCAGTGATGTCATCCATCCATCTCATCCCCTTCTCCTCCTGCCTTCAATCTTTCCCATAATCAGGGTCTTTTCCAATGAGTCAGTTCTTCGCATCAGGTGGCCAAAGTATCGGAGTTTCAGCTTCCGCATCAGTCCTTCCAATGAATATTCAGGACTGATTTCCTTTAGGATGATCTGGGTCTGGGCCTTTATATTCGCAGCCGTGAGCATCTTTTCAAAATGCTGCATTCCTGGTGGCAGGAGGGACTGGATGGTGGTGGAGGCGGGGGTGGAAGGGCTGCGAGGGCTGGGGGTAGGGATAAAGCCGAGGGGATAATGACAGGGCCGGCAAACAAAAATTAGACAGGGTGGAATGCGCTTCTAGTCCCCCGGGGTGGGGAGCCGGGATATGACTTGTCTACAGGAGCAACACGTCTACAGATCACCAGGAAATATACATTCTTCCTGAAGAGGTCCTGGAATGCTTTGCTAATTTTTTTTTTTTAATTTTGAAGATTAAGATAGAGTTTAAATGCAGTAAAATTCGCCCTTTGGGGTACCATTCAGCAAGTGAAGCTTTGTGATTTTAAGGCCTGTGGACCTAGACAGACCTATAAACTCCTCTCTCACTGCCCAGTAGACCTCCCCAGCCATGAGCAGAAATCTGCTGAGAATGGTGCTGGGAAGGTGTTTGGAGCAGGGCAGAACCTCAGAGTTTCCCATCTGCCTGGAAAAGTGAATGTCTCTTTTAGAAAAGACATTCGGATCTCTCCTATCCAGCTCCGTGCTATCCCCAGCCGGGATCTCCTAGGCCCCTGGGTCTGCACCAGCTTCCATCACTGTTCACTCCTCAGGAAGCTGGGCCCTCCTTTGGACCTGCGTCCCCGACCACTGCTCCTCCAGGAGGGTCTCACCAGGCTCTCCCCATGGATGCTCTTCTGGGACCCCAGGGCTGGGAACAGTTGAGTGTCTTTCTTGGAGTCCACAACTCATGAGAGGCCTTCATACTTAGGTCCCTTGGTTCCAAAAACCTTGCTGCTTCCACGACACCGAGCTCGTGTCCTCCTTATGAACATCCCAGCTTCAGAAACCCTGTCCTGTGCATCTTGGACTCTGCTGTCATTTTGTGGGAAAGGATGGCAGCTGCCTACGGCTGGGATGCTCATTGGGTGCCGCCTGGAAGCCCGGAGCTTTCCTTGTTCCCAGCTCCTTCTCTGCCCCAGCCTCTGAGCCTCTTTCCACAGAGCGTGGTGACGGTCTGTGTCAATAAATGGGAGGGAGCCACAGAGGAACCGTGGGATTTGAGAACTCTGGCTGACTCCAGTTATTTTGCAGGTGACAAAACGGACTCAGAGCAGTCAGGTAGCTTGACTAAAAACTGGGGTCGCTCCTGGTAGAACTAAAGCCAGGGTGAGCAGAGGCTTTCACAAGCTTGATCGTTGTGTGAAACCCGGGTTGGTCCTCAGGGGAAGATTCAGAATTGTTCAGAGGACTTTGCAGAACGTCGAAAAGAAACCATTAGCATGTTCCCGACCCACACCTTCCCAGGAATGGGGCCACGGCTTTGTCTCCTGCCTTTATATTCCAGGTTTTCTCCTGTGAGCATGAGTTCCTTTCAGAAATTCAAAAGAGATTTCAGGAGGATAGAGGGAAATGGAGGGCTGGAGCGGTGACTGCGGGTCATCATTTCGAATTCCTTGTGTAATTATAGTTTCAAATTCTCCAAAGCAGCTGTGGTCTGTGGAAGAGACGTGAACACGTGTGGATGACTCCTCTGAGACGGTGAAGCACTTTTCTTCTGCCGTTGGCTTTGGTGGAAAATATATTAGTTTGAATGGGAGACGTAAGAAGAGGTGGATGAGAAATCAAGGTCTCAGGTATTACTCACAGAGGCCTTCGGGACGGGTGCACTCCTGCGTTAAATCGCGTATTTTGCTGTCCGTCGTCACAGTAAGTCAGACAGGGAGCACCCAGCAAGGATAGGCTTGTCTGTGCTCCAAGTCCCATGGAAAGACAGGCCCTGGGGCTCTTCTGCAAGTGCAGTGGCCAGACTGTCTCTCTAAGGTCCATAGATTATTCCAGGTCACACCCCTAGCCCCCAGGTCCCCTCCACCGAACCTGTGTGTTTCCCTCTGGATTGCAAGCTTTTGGGGGGAGGGACAGGGCAGTGGTGTCTTCTTCAGGTTTTCACTGAACCCAGCAGAGGGCCTGCGATTCAGCAGATGCAATACATGTGCGGAGCTGAGCTGAAGGTCCAGCTAAACTCTGTAATTAACATCAGGTCAGACTGCAGTGCCTCTCACACTGCAGTTCGTGGCACTTCCCTGGTGGTCCAGTGGTTAAGACTCTGCACTCCCAATGCAGGGGCCACGGGTTCAAGCCCTGATTGGGGAACTAAGATCCCACATCCCACATGGTACGGCCTGAAAAAAAGAAAAAAGTGCACATCAGCTGAAAAGCTTGTCGGAACAGATCCCCCTTACCCCAGAAGCTCTGATTCAGTAGGTCCTCAGTGGGAATAGCCTGAATTTTTTATCATTGCCTCCCATTCTTTTCTTGATTTACTGTTGCTTGTGCTATGAGAGCCTGTGGCACATCCTCTTAGCAAAAACGTGACGTGTGCCGCCTTGTAAACCCTAGCTCCATGCCACGTGGTGGTAGATCTCTAGAACTTGCTCGTCTTGGCGGACAGAAACCTTGTACCGTCTGACTGTTGCCTCCCCGTTTCCCCCGGCCCCTGGCACCCACCTCTGCTCTGCTTCTGTGAATGGACCCTCTCGGGTTCCTCCTGTGAGTCATGCGTTGTTTGTCCCTCTGTGTCTGACTCGCTTCTCGTAGCACAGAGCCCTTGCATGCATGTTGTCGCCTATGGCAGGATTTCCTTCTTTTCACAGCCAGGTGATATTCAGTCACATGTATGGACCACATTTTCCTTATCCATGTATGCATCAACAGACATACTAGGTAGTTTCCGTCTTGCCAATAACGCTGCATTGTACATCAGTTCAGTTCAGTTCAGCCACTCAGTCGTGTCCGACTCTTTGCAACCCCATGAATCGCAGCATGCCAGGCCTCCCTGTCCATCACCAGCTCCCGGAGTACACTCAAACTCATGTCCATCAAGTCGGTGATGCCATCCAGCCATCTCATTCCCTGTCGTCCCTGTCTCCTCCAGCCCCCATCCCTCCCAGCATCAGAGTCGTTTCCAGTGAGTCAACTCGTCGCATGAGGTGGCCAAAGTATTGGAGTTTCAGCTTTAGCATCAGTCCTTCCAATGAACACCCAGGACTGGTCTCCTTTAGGATGGACGGTTGGATCTCCTTGCAGTCCAAGGGACTCTCAAGAGTTCTCCAGCACCACAGTTCAAAAGCATTAGTTCTTCGGCAATCATCTTTCTTCACAGTCCAACTATCACATCCATACATGACCACTGGAAAAACCATAGCCTTGACTAGACGGACATTTGTTGGCAAAGTAATGTCTCTGCTTTTTAATATGCTGTCTAGGTTGGTCATAACTTTCCTTCCAAGGAGTAAGCATCTTTTAATTTCATGGCCTCAGTCACCATCTACAGTGATTTTGGAGCCCAGGAAAATAAAGTCAGCCACTATTTCCACTGTTGCCCCACCTATTTGACATGAAGTGATGGAACCGGATGCCGTGATCTTAGTTTTCTGAATGTTGAGCTTTAAGCCAACTTTTTCACTCTCCTCTTTCACTTTCGTCAAGAGGCTCTTTAGTTCCTCTTCACTTTCTGTCATAAGGGTAGTGTCATCTGCATATCTGAGGTTATTGCTATTTCTCCCAGCAATCTTGATTCCAGCCTGTGCTTCTTCCAGCCCGGCGTTCCTCATGATGTGCTCTGCATTGAACATGCTGCTGCTGCTGCTAAGTCACTTCAGTCGTGTCTGACTCTGTGTGACTCCATGGACTGCAGCCTACCAGGCTCCTCCATCCATGGGATTTTCCAGGCAAGAGTACTGGAGTGGGGTGCCATTGCCTTCTTGGGCATTGAACACAGATGTGTGTAACAGAGGAAAGCATTTCCTCCTGTGCGTGTCCTTGACTCACACACTTTGGCCATGCTGCCTTTTGACTCCCCGTGTGTGTGGGTTGTCCACACATTACGCTGTTCTCTGCAGTGCCAGCTGGGATGTCCTGTGATTCCGTGGAACTCTGACCTCCCTAGAGAGCTTCAGACCACCACCCCCCCACCATGTTAAGGGCTCAGCCTGCAAAACTGCTCCCTCCAGCTTCAGATGTCAGTTTCAAACCCCAGGTTGTCACCCGTGCTGCTGACCATTCAGCTGTAAATCCGGGTTTCCAGGACTCCTCCCCTGGGTTTGAAAATTGGCTCCAACAGCGCATAGAACTCAGGGCAACACACTGACTTGTTAAAGAAACGATAAAGGATGCAAGTGAACATCCAGATGGAAGGGATACACAGGCAAGGTGTGGGGAGAGGCACCAGCTGCCACGCCCCCTCCAGACACCAGCCTTGCAGCTCCAGAAGCTCTCCAAACCCCCCAACTTCAGGAAATTGTATGGAGGCTTCTTCACGTAGGCATGACCGACCATAAACTCAGTGTTCACTCCTCCTGCCTTCCTAGTCAATAGGGCATGGAGCTGAAACTTCCAAGCTTCTAATCGTGGCTTGGTCTTTCTGGGGGCCAGCCCCCACGGAGGAGCCCAGCAAGCATCACCTTATTAGAACAGAATACTCTCCTGTCTCCCGGGAAATGTCTCCAAGGCACTTAGTTCCTGTGCCAGGAACTGGAGGCAGAGGCCAACAGACATTTTTTCTGTTATTTCACAGTGTACATATATTACTTTGAGATCCCACTTTTATTTCCTTTGGATATATACCCAGATGTATATATATATAGGTTACCCACTCCAGTATTCTCGGGCTTCCCTGGTGGCTCAGCTGGTAAAGTATCCGCCTGCAGTGCGGGAGACCTGGCTTCAATCCCTGGGTTGGGAAGACCCCTGGAGAAGGGAAAGGCAACCCACTTCAGTATCCTGGCCTGGAGAATTCCATGGACTGTATAGTCCGTGGGGTCGCAAAGAGTCGGACACAACTGAGCGACTTACACTTTCACGTACGCAGTAGTGGGGTTGCTGCATTCTATGGTAATTCTATGTTTATTTTTTTGAGGAACCTCCATACTTTTTTCCATAATGACTGAACCAATTTACATTCCTCCCAGCAGTGGACAAGGTTCCCTTTTCCCCACATGCTTATCATCAACACTTATCTTTCCTCTTCTGATAATAGCCATCCTAACATCGTGAGGTGACACTTCGTTGTGGCTTCAGTTTGCATTTCCCTAATGATTCGTGATGTTGAGTACCTTTTTGTGTACCTGTTAGCCATTTCTATGTCTTCTTGGAGAAATGTTTATTCTTCCTTTGCTCATTTTTAAGTCAGGTTATCTGGGGATCTTCTGCTATTGAGTTGTAGTTCTTTATATATTTTGGATACTAATCCCTTATCCGATACATGGTTTATTTCTCCCATTCTGTAGCTTGCCTTTTCATTTTATTGATGGTTTCTTCTGTGGCATGCAAGCTTTTAGTTTCATGTGCTTCGAGTTGTCTGTTTTTACTTTTGTTGCCTGTGTTTTTGGGGTCGAGTCTGAATTTCTAGCAAGCTCCTGGGAGATGCTGAGTCCTGGACCTGGGGTAATACTTTGAGTAGCCTTGGGCTTTCCCAGTGGCTCTGTGGTAAAGAATCCACCTGCAATGCAGGAGATGTGGGTTCCATCTCTGGGTCGGGAGGATCCACTGGAGAAGAAAATGGCAACCCACTCCAGTAGTCTTGCCTGGAGATCCCATGGACTGAGGAACCTGACAGGCTATAGTCCACAGGGTCACAAAGAGTTGGACATGACTGAAGCAACTTAGCAAGGCCTTGGGTTAGAGGTACCACCAGCCTCTGCATGCCTTTCAGGGGGGAGGGAAAGTGTAGGTAATCCCCCTAAGGAATGTCAGAGAATCACTGAAAAAATTAAAGCCAGTATTATCCTGGAGATATGAAAGCTCCTAAATCTACTGGCTTTCTGCTGACGCCACTCTAACTGTGAAAGTTGGATGGCTTGGGAGTCTGTATAGGTACTGAATACCCTGCAAGGCTGGACAGACTATCCTTTGGGTATAAAGCCTTTGGGTTTGATTCAGCAGACTCTTCACTTGTGTGTCGTATGGTGACAGACATCAGCACGCGTGTTGCTCCAGACAGGAACTGTCATGCCTTTATGTTTCATAAACAGGTATTTGTCACTTGATAGAATGAGGTCAGAGAAGCTTCAGAATTGACCTTGAACTCTAAAGCTTCCCTTTTCTGCTGTCTGTAAATGAGTCTTTTTGAAAGCAGGGTATAGGAGCCAAGTTTGGAACGCAAATGTGGACATTTTGCTAACTCACCTTCCCCTTGTGTCTGCCTTCCTAAGCTTTCTGGACTCTTAGGAAGGGCAGAGGCTCCTTTGACTGAAGAATGGTCGATGAATGAATGATGTGTGGGGTTTAAAATGACACAGGTGTAAACAGAAAGGGATGGGCATCTCTTTAAACAGAAAATTCTCTGCATTAGTTCCTGAAGTGATCTGTTCTTGCATATTAAATTTTCTATACAGATAAATATTTAAGACAACAGGTGAAAATATAGCATATTAATCATTTTCTCAACAGAAGAGTAACCAAAGTCTAGATAGTCGATTACGTTATCGGTAATACATTGTTCCTTTTAATAAAATAGATGTGAGCACAGGGTAAGGCAGGGAGGCTCCTGTAGGAGTCGAGCCTAAGCAACACAGATACTTTGGGGTCGAGAAGGAGGCTTCCTCCTGGAATGGTAACTGCTAATAAATAGCCCACTAATAAGGAGAAACATCAAGGAATAAATCAGATTTTGTAAAGTGAAACCGAGACATCACCTCGATTTACACACTACTCTCTCCTCTTCTCCTTTGAGAGACGGCAAACCCCTCAGTTTCCCAACGAGGGCCACGGTCATTAAGTCCATGTGTAGCCAATTGCCTTTATTGAGTGTAAGTGAATTTATAGGCAGCAAGTGACACTTTCGGAGGCTTCTGTGTGGTGGCACAAGCTGCTTTCTTTGGAACGCAGGAGAAATTTATGAGCCTGCTGACATTAATGGAGGTGGCTGGAAGACTTGTGGGGGCACCAGCCGGAAGCCCCTCCATCCATATATCTTTCATACTTGATGAAACACAGATAAATCTCTGTCCTGGGCATCTGAAACGGTGGGACCGCTGAAGCTCGGTGTCAGAGCTCAGGGGGGAGGTTTATCATTTTAGGAGTTCTGCTTTCTAAATCACTGCAGACTCAAGAGCTGGTCCTTTTCACGTTTGTGCAAGAATTTTTGACAGTATGCATAAATTCTTAATCAGCCCGAACTTTACCAAATGTTCGGAGCCTCACGTTTGCTAACAGAAATATAGAAGGCGTGGCTGTTTTTCCTCCTCAAGCTCCTTTAAATAAAAGAATATAAAGGCAGGTAGATCTGTCGAAGGTATTTTTATAAGAAAGCAACATTAATCATTGAATATTCTGTAAGAAATTAACATTGCCCTTCCCCCATTAACATCGTCACATATAAATTATAGTTTCTAGAGCTGGAAGGGACTTTAGAAATTGTCTGATGGGCGCACAGTACTTACTTTTTAACAATGAATGAGCAGACGTAGCTCAGCAGCATCATTTGACACAAGGAAACTCACCAGGCTCCCCAAGCTCATGGAGCGACTTGCTCAAATCACACCTCTAATTGGTGACTGCAGCCCTGGTTTCTCCATTTCCAGTTAAATACCATTTTCATTATACATTTAGCTCCCACTAAACGCTTCCTTATTGGGTCTACAGACTTATTTTAATGCTTTATTATTGAAGCCTAAACAACCCGTGTGCTTTTTGTGGCCATCAGCTCAGCTCTGCCCGTGGGTCCAGGTAAAGTGTACTGCGGAGCAGCTGACCTGGCAGGTCCTCTGGTTGCTCCACACTTGGCCCTGCTGGGGCAGCTGCTGAAACTCACCAAGCCTCAGTTTTCTCATCTGAAAAATATTAACAGCAGCCAGCCACCTCTCAGGGCTGTTGAGGGGATTAAAAGAGACCATGATAGCAAGTTCTGAGCACAGAGTGCTTAAAAAATGAGTATATTGCTATGGAAGATTCTTTACAGATCATTTCAATGTGATCGCTTGATCAGGTTATCCAGAAATAATATTGTATTTTCTTTTTTTTAATTAATTAATATATTGTTCTTGGCTGCTCCGGGTCTTTGCTGCTGTGCGTGGGCCTTCTCTGGTTTCAGGGAGCGGGGGCTACTCTCTCGTTGCAGGGCTTGGCCTTCTCATTGCTGTGGCTTCTCTTGCTGCAGAGCACGGGCTCTGGAGCTCAGTGGTTGTGGCACGCGGGCTTAGTTGCCCCGCAGCATGTGGAATCCTCCCAGATCAGGGATCGAACCTGTGTTTGCTGCACTTCCGGGCATATTCTTATCCACTGGACCACCAGGGAAGCTCCAGCATTGCATTTTTAAACCAAGATCCAAGGTTGTCACATTTAAGCCCTTCAGTTTACCACAGAGAACCAGCAGCTGATGGAGAATGGAATCCACCTGCTGGGGGCCTAGGCCCTTGCCCGAAAGGGCAAGAAATAGCTGGAAAGGCCATCTGACTTGAAGTGGCTTCTGCTGCTCCTGAAAGCATCAGCTTTGCCCAACAAATGCCCTGTCTTCAGGCTGATATTAGTTACAACCCTGTCTTGAGGCCGATATAGGTTACATGACATAAATGGTGGCAGTGTAGGAATCTTAAAAGAGAGGAGAAAAATCAAACAGAAAATATATGATAGGAGCTACTCAGAGGCATCGCTGGTTCCTCCCTCACTTCCCTCTGATTCCTGCCCTTCTCGGTATCCATGGTAACCTCATCCTAGCTCACAGCATTCCATTCCATCTCTTGTTTGGTTTACTCCAAACGTGAATCCCCACCTGGGGCACTCACTGCCCAGAACTCCAGTTGTGGAGATATCACTGCTGCCCAGTATCCCCACTGACAAGCAGGAGTAGGGGCGGAGGTACCGGGGGAGGGGATCTCAAGCTCCACACATCCAGAAGTAAACAGGCACCTCAGCCCCTCAGACCTGCTCCCCCCAGCCCCTCATCCCAGCAGATGAGAACCCACCCAGCCAGTCTCCGAGCATCACCCCAACTCCTCATCTTCTCTTAGCCCGGCACACAGTCGGCTGGAAAACCCCATTAGCTTCAAACTATGCCCCAAGCCCACTGACCTGCCAGGGCTCCCCTGGTGGCTCAGACATTAAATCATCTGCCTGCAGTGTAGGAGACTTGGGTTCGATCCCTGGTTTGGAAAGATCCCCTGAAGAAGGGAATGGAACCCCAGTCCAGTATCCTCACCTGGAGTTTCCTTTGGACAGAGGAGCCTGGCGGGCTTCAGTCCATGGGGTCACAAAGAGTCGGACACAACTGAGCGACTAACCCTGCTTCGACTACTACACCGACCTCCCAAGCCTCTGACTTCGCTGACACTTGAGGTTTGAGAGGCATCACGCCCAGCCTGGAGGCAGTAGCCTCTGAACCCTCCTCCCTACAACCAGCCTGGCTCCCCAAGTCTGTTTTCAGGTCGATGACAGTGTATTCACGAAGTGTGGCTGAGTGCATAACAGCGTCACTCGGGCTCACACTGAAGAGCACGCCTGCTGCTGCTCCCACGGTCTCCGTGGGTAGGAGTCTGGGCTGACCTGCGTCCTCTGCTTGGGGTCTCACAAGGCTGCCAGCCCAGGGTTGCGTCTGCATCTGAGCCCTCCGGGCTGTGGGAAGCGTTCAGCACCTCTGGGCTGCCGGCCTGCGGGCCTCAGTCCCTTGCTGTGGGCTGGAGGTGTCGTCACGCTTGTGTGTAGTGCTAGCTCCAAGCCAGCCTCGGGTCCCAGGAAGAGACTCGAGGAAGGAGGTGCACAAAGGCGTGGAGCCAGGGTCTGTGGACCCAGAGAGCAGGGATCATCCTGAAAAAACCTAAAGCGGGTCATGCCCCTCCCTGCCTTGTAAAGTGGCTCCCTTTCCTCTCCAGGAGGGTGAGTATCCTGTGGCCACCAACCAAGGCCTGGCTCTTCTCGGGGCAACCCAGGGACACCTCCTTCTCGGAGCATCGCCGTGGCCCGGCCCCAGCGGCCTCCTCCCCAGGGCGTCTAGCACCTGGGAGACGTGCTTCTATAGCTTCTGCTCCCAGAACTCAGCACGGTGCAGGTTTTGTTGTTTCTGCTCGTGAGGTCCGGGAGAAGGGAGACTAAGGCTTCCGCTTCCATGGCTGACTCCTTGTGCTGTGGGATGCAGTCTGCTGTGATTGTTCTCTTGGTTCATAGCCAACTTGTTTGTGTTCTGCCTTTCCTCTCTGGCTCACTTGTTATTTCAGAGAGGACTTTTAGGTTTCCAAGTCTTTCAAAATTATACACGCGTGTTTATTCCCAGAAATATAAGTAGACCCATGGTAGGAAAACACAATATTGTATATATCAGGAAAAGCAGTATAATCGTTCCAGGTCATGCAGAAAAACTACTTGATGAGATGGAATGCCCACTTCTTATTGTAAAATTCTAAACCAAAGAGAAGGGTTAATCCTTAGCACAATGAAAGTGTAAGCTGGATAAGAAACAAGGATGTGTTTGCTCTTTTGCTTACTGCATTCCCCTGTGCCCAGAACAGTACCTGACACACAGTTCTAAACGAGCACGAGAATGAATGAGATAGCAAGCACTCTTAAAACAAGAGAGCTCTGCACCCAACGAGGAAACACTCTAGGTTGTCCCACAAACGGAAAGGACACTATGGGAGATTTTGTCCCCTAATAATTTGTGCCTGCGTGCTCACTCAGTCACGTCCAGCTGTTTGGGACCCTATGGACTGTAACCCGCCAGACTCCTCTGTCCGTGGAATTTTTCAGGCAAGAATGCTGAAATGGGTTGGCTGCCATTTCCTACTCCGGGCCTAATAATTAGTACCACAGTATACATTTTTGTCAGTATAGTGACATCAAAAGGAAAGAAGGATATTTTTAAGAAAATAGAAAAACGTATTTTTTAAAAAATCAGTGGTAGACTGTAAAAGAGAGAGAGATGAAAGTTTAAGACATCTACAGATGTTGAAGACATTTTAAAAGACTTGAATAAATGGTGAGACGGGCCATGTTTCTGGTTAAATGGAAAGATGACATGCCTGCTCTGGGTAATTTATAGACAGGACACAATTTCAATTAAAATCCCAACAGGATTATTTATTGAACTTGAAAACATAATTATTAAAGTCATTAGGGTTAAAATCAGGAAATAAGAACAATAAGGAAGGACAAATGGCGCTGTGTTTTCAAGAATATTATAAAGAAAAATAAGGTAAATGCATTACACTAATGTAAAAGTACAAGCATGAATCAGTGAAAGAGAGAGAGAGCCCCAGAACTGACAGACGCAGATGGGAATAAATAGCACATGATAAATTAAGTTTAAAAAATAATAGGAATGGGAAAATACACTTGCAATAACTAGATTGCCTTAATTGCTAAAGGCAACAAGCAGTAGGAAACAGAACAGAGGATTTAACTTCCCTGGAGAAAGGTCACAATTTTCCAACTATAGAAACAAAAATTTTTTCCACTGTTAAAATTACAGGGTCTATATAATAATCAAACCCTAAAATAAGACAGGAAGCCCACCAAAAATAAATTTTTTATTATAAATTGTTTTACTTTATAGTTTTATTTCATTATAAACATGATTCCTATTTGCCATAACAAGTAAAATAATACTGAATTATTATGCACAGAAAAAAGTCAATGGTCTCCTCCCTCGAGCCCCTCCCTCTTAGCTAATCCAGATGTGCCGTGCTAGCCTTCCCCTGTACCTGCAAACATAAACACACACTTGTTTGACGCTCTCCTGTCCGCATTGAATTGGTGATGCCATCAAACCATCGCCAACTCAGTGGACATGAACTTGGGCAAACTCCAGGAGATAGTGAGGGACAGGGAGGCCTGGGCTGCTGCAATCCATGGGTCGCAAAGAGTCAGAACACGACTTAGCAACTGAACAAGTCCTGTCCTCTTTTATTTCGATAACCCAGATCGATCCCCAGCCCAGTTTTTCCCTTCAAATCCTGTCTTTAGCATCCCCTCTGTTCACTTAGCACTTTCCCTGGTGGCTCAGTGGTAAAGACCCCGCCTGCCAATGCAGAAGACGTGGGTTCACCCACTGGATCAGGAAGATCCGCTGGGGGAGGAAATGCCAACCCACTCCAGTGTTCTTACCTGGAAAATTCCATAGACAGGGGAGCCTGGGCTACAGTCCATGGGGTCGCAAACAGTCGGACACAACTTAGTGACTAAACAACAACACCTGTTCACACAGAGTCGAGGCATCTTCATGAAAACTGAATGTGTACATCCACCTAAATATTTATTCAGAGCTGGTGGTGAAAAGCGGAGCAGGTGAAGTTTAGTCCCATGCTGGATTCCACACTGGGACTTAACCACGGTTACATAACCATTCCCTGACTGATTATTTTCAGTTTCTTATTACAGTTTTTATTTTTACAGCTTTTGCTAGTACAAAGATGCATCACAAAGCTTTAACGTCTCTGCTTTTATTTCAGTAGGGATTCCCAATAGTGGAATTGCTGGGTTAAATGTGTATATATGAAAGGTCCATGCGTGTGACAGTGCAGGCCTGAACGCTCAGTTGTGTCCGACTCTTTGTGACCCCATGGACTGCAGCCTACCAGGCTTCTCTGTCCATAGAATTCTCCAGGCAAGAATACTGGAGTGGCTTGGCATTCCCTTCGCCGGAGGATCTTCCTGACCCAAGGATCGAACCCAGGTCTCTTGCATTACAGGCAATTCTTTACCATCTGAGCCACCAGGGAAGCCCATGTGTGAAAGGTTTATAATACAAACTTGATAGCTGAAGACTTAAGCAATCCATTGTTTAAGGACTTTTGACAAAGCCAGTAAGTGACTGTGAGTAGTGGGGGATCCTGGGCATCTAGGCAGAAGCCCAAGGTTAGAATCTTGGCTCTTCCCAGAAGGAAGGACTTGTTTGCCTTTGGAAGAGTCATATAAACTCTCACATTTTCCAGTTTCCTCCTTTGCAAAAAGGAGAGATGGGCTCATCTCACAGAATTTCTGTAAGGATGAAATGAGAAACAATTTGTGAACGGCGTCTGTGGAAATGCTTTGTAAACGTGCATGCAACAAACCCACAGGCGATGATCGTTTCTACTTAGTAAGTGAGTCCAAGAGGTAAGGAGTGCATGCATGCTCAGTCACGCAGTCGTGTCTGACTCTTCGCAGCCCCATGATCTGTAGCCTGCCAGGCTCCTCTGTCCATGGGCTTCTCCAGGCAAGAATGCTGGTGTGGCTTGCCATACCGTCTGCCAGGGGATCTTCCTGACGCGGGGATCGAAACCTGCTCTCCTGCATGGCAAGAGCCTGAGACTCAGAGGCCATTATCCTAGGTAATTTTGACTGTGCAACATGCAGGTGATGCTTTCTGAGTCAAGAACTAAGGTTGGCAGCAATCAAAGAAACTGGAAGAAATGTCAGATTACTGGAGCTTTCCAGTGCTGGAGCAGCTGGCAGGCATCATCACTTAGAAGGCTAATTCTCTGGTGAGGTGGGGGCCTAGATGGCTTCTCAGTTTCTTTCGTAATTTTTCAGGGGTGATCTGGGTTTCGTGCTGGGGAGGTATCATTTGATTTTGAGAAATATCCAACCATCTCGAGTTTGTTGATAAATCTCAAATTTGATAAATATAGTTCATATTCAGAGTTCCTATTCAAATTTTCCTATTTTTAATTTTATTTTGCCTTATTTATTTCATTTTTTAATTGACAAAGCAAAAGACTTTATTGGGAAGCGGTACCCGGGTGGAGAGCAGGAGGGTAAGGGAAACCAGGAGAACTGCTCTTCCAAGATACTTTTTAGGGAGTGGATTTAATAAATACCTGAAAGTGTATGTTTTGGAAATTACACTTAATTTAATACAAATTAAATATTGTTCCAGAAAATTGAGTTGTTGCTTTAATTAATTCCCATGAGGTTTCCCAGGTGACACTAGTGATAGAGAATCTGCCTGCTAATTCAGGAGACCACAGGTTTGATCCTTGGGTGGGGAAGATCCCCCGAAGGAGGAAATGGCAACCCACTCCAGAGCTCTTGCCTGGAAAATTCCATGGACAGAGGAGCCTGGGGGCTGCAGTCCATGAAGTCGCAAAGAGTCGGACACGACTTAAGAACAGTCGGACAGTGACTTAAGAACTGCCCCCCACCGTAATCCCCATGAGATGTGCCAGCATTTGCTCGGAGGTGATGAAATGCTAAGAGCTCACAAATAGCTGGTGAGGCCTGTCTTATCAAGTGCCACATCCATTTCTCAGACTTTGTGTTTTTGGATGATTCTCACCTCTTATTTCTCCTGTTCTGTCGATCTGTATGTCTGTAGTTCAGGTTATTTTTCATGCAGCCATGTGATGAGTTCCATTTTCTGCATCACTTGGTCCATCTGGCAGTTTGGATGCCCATTTGCAGAACCTGCTTCGGCCTTGCCTGTTGCAGCAATTTGAAAGCAAATGGAAATTGGTTGGTGGGGGCGGGAGGGGTGTGGAGTGGGGAGGTGGCAGGCAGTGGTACAGCAGTGGCGGATTCTAGCACATGCTGCACAGCAACTTTGAAAATCAGCAAAATGATGAAAGTTGAAGATAAATGTCTGTGAAATTAAGATTTAAACTATAATTGAGGGAAAGCTGTGATATGAATAACCACCATTTACCAAGTCAGGATCTTTACCACATAATAATTTTGCAGATGGTGACTGAAGCTTTGAAATCAGATGATTGCTTCTTGGAATGAAAGCTACGACAAACCTAGATATTGTGTTGAAAAGCAAAGACATCACTTTGCCAACAAAGTTACATATAGTCAAGGCTGTGGTCTTTCCACCAGTCACGTACAGGCAGTTGTGAGAGCTGGACAATAAAGAAGGCAGAACGGCAAAGGATTGAGGCCTTTGAGCTGTGTTGCTGGAGAAGACTTCTGAGGGTCCCTTGGACAGCAGGGAAATCAAACCAGTCAACCCTAAAGGAAATCAACCCTGAATATTCATTGGAAGGACTGACGCTGAAGCTGAAACTCCAATACTTTGGCCACCTGATGTGAAGAGCCAACTCATTGAAAAAGACCCTGATGCTGGGAAAGATTGAAGGCAGGAGGAGGAGAGGGTGTCAGAGGATGAGATGGCTAGATGGCGTCACTGATGCAATTGACATGAACTTGGGCAAACTCTGGGAGATGGGGATGGACAGGGAGGCCTGGCATGCTGCTGTCCATGGGGTCACAAAGAGTCAGACAGGCCTGAACGACTGAACTGAACGTAGTGGATGATCACCCACCATCCCCAAGAGTGATACGTTTGTCCGCAGACCTCCCCCACCAGCCGCACACTGCACAGTGTCCAGTTCCTTTCAGAGCTACTCTGGGGAGCTGAGTCACATGCCAACTGAGTGAGCCCCCAGGAAAGGTTCAGGAGACCTGAGAGATTTTATGTAGACAGGGATGAAGCTGTCCTAAGATGTTTGGGGGGCAGTCTGTAGAAGGGACAGGGGCCAAAGCACTGGGGCGGGGGTGGATGGTTAGGGAGCTGCTGGGTGTTGACCTTGACCCAAGGCAATGGCCCCAGTTCATCTAGATCCTCACTGCCATGCACCTGCCTTTTAAAAAAGTTCATTTAACAAAATCCTTGAGGACACAGTAGAAAATAATTGTAGGACTTAACCCTTGAACACATAGCTTTTCATTATTGTACACAAGGGACCTGGAGGTGAGTGACTGCCTTCTGCTGCATCCCAAACTGTGAAGGCCATTCATGGTGGGCACCTGCCACCTGTCCAGTTTCAGATTGAGCGAGTACTTTCTACGGAACCTCGTTTTTCACTGGAAAGATGACTGACACTCTGGCTGTTAAGACTCAGGTTTGTAGGAGACACTTTCTCAAAAAAGAACCAAGTAAGCCTGAAAGAAAATAACTGAGGGTATTTGTTGCTACTAATAAAATCCAAGCTTTCTAGCAAAAATTATGAGTTTGGAAACCTTGTAGTCATCTCTGTGAGCCTGAGAGCTTCCCATTGCTTAGCCTTAGAGTCTGAGGTTGATGGAGTTGTTGTTGTTCGATTGTTCAGTTGTGTCTGACTCTTTGTGACCCCGTGGACTGTAGCAAGCTAGACTTCCCTGTTCTTCATCATCTCTAGGAGCTTGCTCAAACTCATGTCCATTGAGTCAGTGATGCCATCCAACTGTCTCATCCTCTGCTGCCTCCTTCTCCTCCCGCCTTCAATCTTTCCCAGCATCAGGGTTTTTTCCAATGAGTCAGATCATTGTATCAGGTGGCAAAGTATTGGAGCTTTAGCATCAATCCTTCCAATGATTATTCAGGGTTGATCTCCTTTAGGATTTCCTGGTTTGATCTCCTTGCTGTCGCAGGGACTCTCAAGAGTCTTCTTCAACACCACATTTCAAAAACGGCAATTCTTCAGCACTCAGCCTTCTTTATGGTCCAGCTCGCACATCCGTACATGACAACTGGAAAAACCATAGCTTTGACTGTATGCACCTTTGTCAGCAGAGTAATGTCTCTGCTTTATAATATGCTGTCTAGGAGTTATTGATGACTGTGATTTTTGATACTATGCAATGTATATCAGCTTTGGGAAGATCTGCATAAGTCAGTGAACCATCAGTTTTGAAATGATCAAGACCTGATGTTACAGAGTCATGTCTGAGAAGAAAATCTGTTCAGCGCACAAGACGCATGACTTTTAATGTAGCAGGAAATGCAAAGTTCTTGATAAGGTTTCAGATTCTGCATCACCACCAGCCTTTAGGAAGTTGCCACCCATCAAGCTGTGGTGTGGAGTCAAAGGAGAATATTCACAGCTATCTAAAAGGCTATTAAAACTTTCCTCTCTTTTCTAATTACACATCTGTGTGAGGCCAGATTTTCTTTCTATACTTCAACATATTGCAGCAGATTGAATACAGAAGCATATATAAGCATCCTGCTAGATTCCACTGAGCCAGACACTATCACTCTTCCAATTTTTTTTCTTCTGGGAAATATATTCTTCATTAAAAATGTTACTTATGTGAACACATAATGGGTTTGTTATTGTTGTTTTTAATGAAAATGCATATTTTAGAAAGATTGCAGTTTTAATACCTAATACAATAAGTATCAATAGCTAGAACTCACATAAACAAAAGCTTTGGGGATCATCAAAAATTATCAAGCGTGTCAGGAGTGGGACTTCCCAGGTGGTCCAGTGGTTAAGACTCTGCCTTTCAATGCAGGGGGTGCAAGTTTGATCCCCAGTCAGGGATCTAAGATCCCACCCGATGCAGGGTGCAGCCAAGAATTTTAAAAATAAATAAATAGAACTTTTTTTAAAAAAGTGTCAAGAGCAACTAAGGTCAAAAGTTTGAGAATAAAGAGTCATCTTGAGCATGGGCATCTTCTAACCCTTAGATTCTGGATCAATGAAACTAACTTGGTAAATGTTTTCTTTCTCTATATGGAATAAATATAACACTGGTGTCCAGGTAGTTTCTCTTGGAAAAATCAACTTTGTATCCCTTCTGAAATTTCTCAACATTAAATTTCAAACTCTGCTTTTTAAAACATAGAAGCTATGTGGTTACAGAAAACAATGACTATTCCTATCTCTTAACATGTGGGGCTCAGACTCACTGAAATCTAAAGCACGCGTGCCTATGTCATGCACTAGTACCAGGTCTGTAATTTGAACAGCGCCATGTTTCTGTTTTATTTCAAAATCCTGTGTTTATCCTACATTTTAAACAGGAAGAAATAATTTGTGCTTCTATCGTCATTCTTAACACAAGCATGGAGTATTGCAATAATTTTTTTTAAAAGAAGAGGCAGAAGAGTACAGTCTGCTTTAAGGAGAATGGTCTGACTCAGAGTAACAGTTGCTTTCAGGAGAGAAACCTGCTTCTGAATGTCACCAGGTCCTTCTGCTCCTTAGAGACTGCGTATCCGGCCAGCAACTGGCAGGGAGCCCCATCCTAATAACCGTCACTCATTTCAGTGAGCTTGAGCAGAGCCAGCTCTTCAAGAATGCAACAGAGAGGGCTGCGCTCCTGGATGTTTATTCTGCCTTTTTTTTCCTCCTCAGGAACTTGACAGGCACTTTTCCTGACTACCCTAGCGAAGAAGAAGGAGGTTCCGCTATCATTTTTTCCAACAAGACCCCACAACAGGTACAGATATGCTTGAGAAATAAAATGTATCTATATCATAATTGTAATCCTTTAAACCTGAGAGTTAATAAGTTTGCAGGGTTATTAGATCTTGGTTGTTTCCCTACAGATATTTACATGGAAATACTTTTGATGTTCATCACTTAATGTACTTTCAAACTTTTATTAATGAAATTCATGCTTCCTCCTGTCTTTGAAGGCTATATGACAACAAGTGATTCTCATCTTCTTAGTAAGTGATGAGCATAGGACATGAACACTTCGGTAGAAAAGAAGGCAAAAAATATTGGCTTATTAAAAAACATTAATTTTCTAAAACTCTCTGGGAAAGAAACTTAAATATAAAGTGATGTTACTCTATCTCCTTTCACCTATCAGATTGCTAAAATTTTTGGATTGTGATAATAATTGGAGTGGGTAAACATGTGGGGAAAAGGCACTCCTGAACATTGTAGCTGGATACATAAATTAGCATGACATTTTTTGAGGGCCGTGGAATGAGTAAATATTAAAATGTTTATTAAATATACCCTTTGACCCGTAAATGCTATTTAAGGAATTTATACTAAGGAAATAAGAAGACAAGTTGCCACAGGAAACATGCCATAGGGGAATAGCAAACTTTTTCCATTAGCAGATAAATAGTAAGTAACTCTGCCATTATAACCTGAAAGCACAGACAATATGTAAATGATTAGGAACATCTGTGTTCCAATAAAACTTTATTTACAAACATGGGTAGTACGCCACAGTTGGCCCGTGTGATACAATTTGCTGACTCTTGCCATAGATAACTGAAATAGCCGTTCTTGTCTGCACTGTTCACAGCATTGACAAAGAAGAAACCAGGTTAACGTGTGTTGTGTTAGTCGTTCAGTCGTGATCAACTCTTTTCAACCCCATGGACTGCAACCCGCCAGGCTCCTCTGTCCATGGAATTCTCCAGGCAAGGACACTGGCGTGGGTTGCCATTCCCTTTTCCAGGGGATCTTCCCAACCCAGGGATCAAAGCCGCCTCTCCGGCATTGCGGGCAGATTCTTTACCGTCTGAGCCACCAGGGAAGCCGGTGTTTGTTAGTTGGGTAATTAGTTAAGTGACGTGAAGCACTAATTAAGCAATGGTAAAAGCCACGCTGTAGGTGAGATCTCAGCAGTACGCCAACCCTACGGTCAGCGTCCCTGGCTCCCTCTGCCCCTCTGCCTGAGCCCTCAGGTCAGGCAGAAGGTCTCCTCCCCAAGTCCCGTCAGAAGCCACCGCCAGCTGCCAAAGCCTTCTCTCCACCCTCCTGTCCTGCTCCCCACTTAATAACCACCCTCTTGTTGGCAGTTCATCAAGCCCTGCCTAGAGTCGCTGTCATTTTGATGTGCTGTTATTTCACTTTCTTGCCTGTTTAGGTCTTGTCCCTCCAGCTAAATTACCCGGCACAGGTTGTGTCTTGAAAGCCCCTGGCAGGCAGCCAGATGTGTTTCATGTCAGTTTAGAAAGGTAACAATTACAGAATTAGGAATGTTAGTGGAATGTCTAAATTGTCCATCGGAAACTCTCGAAACTAGAGTTAATGTCCAATCAGACTAAAAGCAAAAGAAGACTGAGGATGTCTGGTTAATACACTAGAATTAATACACAAGGCAATGGGGGCCACAGAGCAGCATGACTCTAAAAGGCAGGTGAGGGGCTTCCCTGGTGGTCCAGTGGCTAAGAGCTAAGAGCCTGCCCTGCAGGGGGCCCAGGGTTCAATCCCTGATCAGGGAACTAGATCCCACCTGCCACAGCTAGTAGAGTTCTCATGCCTCAACTAAAGATCCCGGTTGCCACACCTAAGACCCAGCATGGCCAAATAAATAGACAAACATTTTTTTAAAAGGCAGATGATGAAGAGCCAGGACAGCCTTGTGGTGAAGAATCAGAGTTCCACTGGGTCTGCAGTCTCAGGCAAGGGTCTGGCCCTCTGTGTCTCAGCCTTCTTGTCTGTGGATGCAGATACCAGCCAGACCTGCCTCCCTGGACTGAGGAGTCATTAGATGAGATGATACGTGTAATGTACTGGGAACAGAGTCTGGCCCTCTGAAACTGTCCAGGGAATCTTGGCAGTTGTTACTAATGAGGGAGTGGGGAGGAGGGGGAGGAGGAGGGGAGTAGAAGGAGAAGGGGGAGGGGAGGGAGCTGAAAAGGTAGACCAAGCATAATCAGTAAAACATGCGTGTGTGTAGTCGTTCATATTTGTAAAAAAAACAAAACAATAAAAAGACCTTCTGTGAAGTGAGTATAATCACATTGATGCCAAATCCCCCAAAAGATGGAATATAAATTGAACCTCAGATCAGTCATACATTTGAGTATTAATTCAAAAACTCAAAGTGAAGTATTAGCAAAACACCGCAGCCAAGTGGTGTTTATTCCAGAATGCCAGCGTGGTTGTGTTTTGGATGTCTGTGAATACATTGCATTATCTAAAGAGATCCGAAAGGAAAACCATAAGCTCATCACTGTGGGTGCTGAAAGGCATTTTACAGAGTCAACTCCCATTCTTGATATTAAGAAAACAAGACAAAAGTGGAATACATGGATACTTCTTTAACATGACAAAACATTTTTTAGGTCATAGGTTAATATCACGCTTAAAGAAATTCACAAGAAACACATTGATGTCATGAAAAATGCAAGGATAGCCATCATCACCATTGATGAGCAAGATCCATTGAACACTCTTAGACAAGAGAAAGAACATTGAGTGATAAATTGGAATGGAAGAGGGAAAACGATCACTTTTTGCAGATATGTTCTGTACTTAGAAAAGCAAAGAGAATAAACTGAAAAAAAAACCTTAAACAGCGTGAGAAGATGAGGAGTTACAAAATTCATATGCAGAAAGAAAAAGCTTTTGTATGTTCAAACAGCAGCTACATTTAGAAAATATAAGAAGAGTCCATTTACACAGCAACAATGACACAAAGATAAAACATCCAGGAATAAAGTTAATAATAAATGTGTGATGTGTGGAAATAAAAGCTTAAAACATTCTGAAAAATGAAATTGAGCAGATGGAAAAGCATACTGTGTTCTTAGGTAGGAATGTTCAGTTATAAATACTTCAGCTCTCCCAAACATCATTTATACATGTAATACGATCCAAATAAAAATACCAATAGCATTTTGTTGGAGTAGATAATCAGGGCATGCAGAGGGTGCCTAATATGATTTTAAACTTTGGGCAGAAAGTAAATAACCAGGAGTGACTAGTAAAATTCTGAGAATGAAGGTTAATGAGGAGGAACCAGCCCTGCCAGGTATTGAAACATGTTCTTAAGAGCCCACTGATACAGGCAGATGATTAGATGAAAAAGAACAGAAAATCAAGAAATATATCCAAATATACAATTTAGTATATAATAAAGAAGCCTGTCATCCTTCTTGTATAAGGAAAAGTAAAAGGACCATTTAATGAATGGGATTATAATAACCAGGTTGTCAACTGGAAAAGAAGAAAATTAAATCTCTGTCTCTTTATACTTTACCCCAGAATGATTCCAAATGGATCAAAGTTTTAAATGTCAAACAAAACAAAAACACAAAAGAACTAAAAGCAGCCAGTAAAGAAATATGTCATAACCTCAGAGTGGAAAAGACCTTTTTACCTCTGTTGCATGACCTGGGAGTCATAAAAGAAAAA
Source organism: Moschus berezovskii (assembly GCF_049115385.1). NCBI lineage: Eukaryota > Metazoa > Chordata > Mammalia > Artiodactyla > Moschidae > Moschus > Moschus berezovskii. The sequence goes on from NC_142463.1 coordinate 4,578,702, forward strand.
AAAGATAAACTACATTAAAAAATATTTTTAACCTCCATGGCAAAACTGACTCCAAGTAAAGTCAAATGACAGATGACACACTGCAAGAATTATTTGTGATGAGTATCACAGATAAGAGATCATTTTTCTAATATATAAAGAGCTCCTAGAGCTCTATAAGGAAAAAAACTCAGTAACCCAGTATTTTTAAAGCCAAAAGATATGAACAGACAGTTCTCAGAAATGAAAATCTGAATGGATTTGAAACGTAATAAAATATCTTCAACATATGAAAAGACGATCAACCCCACACATATAAAGGAAATGCAGATTAAAGCTATACTGACAGACAAAACTGATAGATTGAACCTCATCAAAATTCAAAACTTTGGGGCTTCCAAAGACACCGTTAAGAAAATGCAAATACGAGAACAGCCTGGGAGATGATAAGTGAGAACTTACACCTGATAAAGGATTTGTATCCAAAATGTACAATAATAAGCACACTGAAAGATGCTCAACACCACCTGTCATTGCTGCTGCTGCTGCTCAGTCACTCCAGTCGTGTCCGACTCTGTGCCACCCCGTAGACAGCAGCCCACCAGGCTCCCCCGTCCCTGGGATTCTCCAGGCAAGAACACTGGAGTGGGTTGCCATTTCCTTCTCCAGTGCGTGAAAGTGAAAAGTGAAAGTGAAGTCTCTCCGTCATAGCCAACTCTTCATGACCCCATTGACTGTAGCCCACCAGGCTCCTCCATCCATGGGATTCTCCAGGCAAGAGTACTGGAGTGGGTTGCCATTGCCTTCTCCATGTCATTCCGTTCCGTTCCGTCGCTCAGTCGTGTCCGACTCTTTGCAACCCCATGGACCGTAGCCTACCAGGCTTCTCCGTCCATGGGATTCTCCAGGTAAGAATACCGGAGTGGGTTACCGTTTCCTTCATGTCATTAGGAAGATGAAAATTAAAACTACAATGAAGTGTCATTTCATAACACTAGGATGATGTACTACTAATAAAAGACAGTAACAAATGTTGAGATGCCAAGAAGAAGGAACCTTCCTACAATGCGGGGGACATAAAATGGTGCATCCACTTTGGAAAACCAGTTTGTCAGTTTCTTAAAAGTTAAACACAAATTCACCAAATAACTCAGCAGTTCTGCTCCACACTTAGGACTTTATCCAAGAGGAATGAAAACGCTTGTCCACACACAAAAAACGTACATAAATATTCATAGGCGCATTGTTCATAATAGCCAAATGTTTGAAAAAAACCTAAATTTCCAGCAGTTGGTAGGTGAGATGTGGAATAGCCATGCAACAGAATGGTACTCAGGATTAAAAAAGGAACAAGCGAAAGGAGAAAGCCAAAGGAAAGGGAGTGGCAGAGGATGAGATGGTTGGATGGAATCACTGACTCAGTGGACATGAATCTGAGCGAGCTCCAGGAGATAATGAAGGACAGGGAAGCCTGGCATGCTGCAGTCCCTGGGGTTACAAAGAACTGGACACGACTTAGCAACTGAACAACACCACCACAACTTGGGTGAACCTCAAAACATGATGAACCATGAAAGAAGCCAGACACGAGAGACCATTCCATTTATAGGAAATGTCCAAAAGGAGTAAATCCATGGAAGCAGAGAGTAGATTAGTGCTGGAGAAGAAGGGCAGGAGAGGGAAACAATTAAGGCACACGAGGGAATCTGAGTGGAATGATGAGATGTGTTAAAACTGATTTACAGTGATGGTTGCACAATGTGATAAACTCACTAAAAATGATTGACTTGTCCACATGGAATGGGTAAATGTAAAGAATGTAAAATGCGCCTCAATAAAATCGGACCTATATCTTCAGAAAGAAAACAGGCAGCAAGCCAGATTCAGACCCCTCGATTTTCCAGACACGATGGCTAACTTTACAGGCACTAAAGTGCATCTCTAATTCTGGGAGATTTTACTATAGCTGAGGAGCACAAGCCAGATAAACTCAACATTGGCACCTACACGAAAAACCGAAACAACTCCGATGACATGCTATTTTTCACCCGTTCAGCTGGCAAACACAAGCACTGTGTCAGTGAGCATGCGGGAAAGCGTGAAGCCGCCCGCGTCGCTGGTGGGAGTGTGAATTAGCACAGCCCGCTGGGGGCAGTTTGACAGTTTTGTACATGCGTGTGATCCAGCGCTTCTCCTCCTAGGAATTATCCAGAAGGTTTGCTCACACACTTGCAAGATGACATTTGCATACGTTGATCCCTGGCAGCTTTGCGGTTAATAGCAAAAGATTGGCGATAACCTTGACTTCCGTTGGGAGGAGAATGGTCAAATAAGTTATGAATGGGGAGGAAACCTTTCTCTACGTGCTTGTTCACAATTTCTGAAGTGTGGGTGGTGTTAATATTTTGTCTTTTGAAAATAATAAACTGGGTAAGGATCTAGGTGAAACAATTGATGCACTGAATTGTATTGCCTCACAATAAGGATTTTATCCCCTTTTCGGGTACATATATCTATATTATATATTTTATACATATATATTATATATGTTTCTGAAAGTTTCCAAACTTCCAAAGGCCAAAACATGTCCATTTTCCATAAGTGTGCCAGAACATGAAGGTCCTGGCAGGCATGGTTTGGTTCTACGAGTTGAGGTGAGTCTGACCCCCAAGGAAAATATTGCTATTCTGACAACAAGGGACTTTCAATCCTGTCTAAAGACACCCTTTTTTTAATCAAATAGTGTACACAACACGTCCGTCACCTCTCACCTCCCTACACCACCTCCCTGAGCCTCCCCTACCCAGGATCTTCACTAGAACCTCGGGAGGTGGGTGAGCCTCAGGAGGATGTGGCCTTGGACACGGGGCTGCAGTTTTTTTAAGTCCAGGTGGTGCCTGACTATCCTGCTTTGTTCATGATAAAGCTGTTATGAACACGTTTAAAGGTGTGAATTAAGCTCCTAAAAACAACATAGCTATGAATTCAAAAATGCAATATTAGAAAATAAACCTCAGCATTTCAGTAAATCACACCAAGAGCAATCAGTGTACACTTGATCCCAGGAGAGTGCTTTAGCACGGCACACTAGGGATAAAATGATATTAGCCCTCTTTTAATTTTATTTATTTATTTCACACTGTTTAGTCACTAAATCGTGTCTGACTCTTCTGTGGCGCCATGGACTGTAGCCCCCCAGGCTCCTCTGTCCATGGGATTCTCCAGGCAAGAATACTAGAAATGAGTTGCCATTTCCTTCTCCAGGGGATCTCCCCCCGCCAGGGATCGAACCCACATCTCCTGCATTGCAAGCGAATTCTTTACCACTGAGCCACCAGCGATTCACTTGGCTGCACTGGGTCTTCACTGCTCCTTGGGCTTGTTTCTAGTTTTGGGGGCGAGCCGGGGCTGCCCTGAGTGTGTGGTGCACCGGGTCCTCATTGCAGTGGCTCCTCCTGTGGGGGAGCACAGGCTCTAGAGAGCATGGGCTCCAGTAGTTGGGGCACATGGACTTGCCCCGTAGCATGTGGGATCTTCCCAGATCAGGGAGCAGTGTCTCCTGCATTGGCAGGCAGAGTCTTAACCACTGGGCCACTGGACCACCAAGGAAGTCCAGTATTAGCCCTTTTTTATTTGCTCTCCAAAAGTAACCACTGGACTGAATTTGGTGTGTCATTCTCTTACATTTCTTCCCCTTCCAGTTCAGTTCAGTCACTCAGTCGTGTCCGACTCCTGGCGACCCCATGGACTGCAGCACTCCAGGCCTCTCTGTCCATCACCAACTCCCAGAGCCTCCTCAAACTCATGTCCGTTGAGTCAGTGATGCCATCCAACCATGTCATCTGCTGTCATCCCCTTCTCCTCCTGCCCTCAACCTTTCCCAACATCAGGGTCTTTTCCAATGAGTCGGCTCTTTGCATCAGGTGGCCAAAGGATTTGAGTTTCAACCTCAGCATCAGTCCTTCCAATGAATATTCAGGGCTGATCTCCTTTAGGATGGACTGGTTGGATCTCCTTGCAGTCCAAGCGACTCTCAAGAGTCTTCTCCAGTGCCACACTTCAAAAGCATCAGTTCTTCAGTGCTCAGCTTTCTTTATGGTCCAACTCTCACATCCATACATGACTTCTGGCAGAACATTGCTTTGACTAGATGGACCATTGTTGGCAAAGTAATGTCTCTGCTTTTTAATATGCTGTCTAGGTTTGTTACAGCTTTTCTTCCAAGGAGCAAGCGTCTTTGAATTTCATGGCTGCAGTCACCATCTGCAGTGATTTTGGAGCCCAAGAAAATAAAGTCTGCCACTGTTTCCCCATTGTTTCCCCATCCCCTACACTTTTAACGACACCTATGTGTATCCTGAAATGGCGAAGTATTATTTTTCGTTTGTTTGACTGGCTGCATTTCACACTGAAGGCTAAATGTATGACTGTGGCTCGGCATCTTGCCTCTTTACTTTCTACATTATGCACCTCGGCCCGACTTGCACCTGTTTGAATCCCAGCTCAAGCCACTTACTAGTTGTGTGTCTGTGAGCATGGGACTCGGAGAAGGCAATGGCAAGCCACTCCAGTACTCTTGCCTAGAAAATCCCGTGGATGGAGGAGCCTGGGAGGCTGCAGTCCGTGGGGTCGCTAAGGGTCGGACACGACTGAAGTGACTTAGCAGCAGCAGCAGCAGAGCATGGGACTGCGCTCTGTGCCCCGGTTCATTCATCGATAAAACAGGTTGATCAAGCTCCCAGTAAGTGTGCTCGGCGGTAAATGAGCTCACCTTTGTGAAGCTCTTGGAACCGTGCCTGGCGGTTTTAAGTGCTCTGGATGGAAGTGCTGACTTCATTTTAAGGCAGAGGGACCTGGATCTTTCAGAGGTGCTGCGGTTTGTCTCACTCACGTGATCAGTGATGAGCAAAGCCTGAGGGTCCGACAGGGTATGTGTCCCCTCGGGGTCACTGTTTTACCTCCCAGAATTCATAGCAAGTGAGTGCTCACTGAATATTTATCATAGTGAATGGAATCATATGGGGGTTTTTTTTGCCTTCCCAGATGGCACTAGTGGTAAAGAACCCACCTGGCCAATGCAGGAGTTGCAAGAGACTCAGGTTCGATCCCTGGGTCAGGAAGGAGGAAATGGCAACCCACTCCAGTATTCTTGCCTGGAGAATCCCATGGATTCATGGACTGTAGCTACAGTCCATGGGGTCACAGTCCATGGGGTCACAAAGAGCTGGACATGACTGAAGCAACTTAACACATGTGGAATTTTTTACAAACTTCTACTAATTCTCCAATGATGCTAATCCTATGTGAACTAGGTATTTTTAATCAGTACTGTATTCTTTAAAAATTATTTTATTGTCTTATTGTTATTTTATTTATTTATTTTGGCCATGCTGCTCTGCATGTGGGATCTTAGTTCTCCAACGAGGGCCCCTGCATTAGAAGCTTGGAGCCTTAACTACTGGACCACTGGGGAAGTTCCTAACCAGTATTTTAAATTTTAGGACACTAAGTGGGTTTTTGTAGGAGATACAAATTAAATCAGAGATGAAAGAAACCAACTCTGAGAGGAGATGTATGGAGTCTAGGCAAGGAACACAGGAGCTCTCAGCTGGGATTTGGGGAAGAGGTGTGGGCAGGCCTGGGGCAGGCTGCAGCCGAGATGCTAATGAAACTGAGACCCCCCTCCCTGGTGTCGGTGGGACCCCTGGGAGTCAGAGCAGCTCTGAACTGGCAGGAAACTGGATTTAGAAATGTCCAGCCTCTCTCTCTCCATCTGCCGTCCAAGACCCCACTACTGCCTCTGCTGATGAATCCAGCTGGAGGCAGATGCCAGGCAGAGTGGAGAGGCCTGGAGGCTGGATCTGCAGGGTTCAGAGCCGAGCAGAGAAGGGACACTGACCCACGCAAACACTTCCTTCCGGACCGGAAAGATAAGCCTTGTCTTGATCCGACTCTCTTAAAGTGCTATGATGATTTTGGTTTTTTGCAGGTTATTGACGACATTATTGCAAGCCAAGATGAAGAAGAGAAAACCAAAAAGAAGAAAAAGGAAAAGAAACAAAAAAAGGAAAAAAAAGAGAAAAAAGAAAAGGAAACAAAGGGAAAAAATAAGGTATTCGGAGTTTTAGAAACTGGGAGTTTTCTTTTTTCCTTTTTGCTTTGAATCCTTGGAATAATCTCAAGTCTGTTGAGACTACAGTCACTCATTTCCTTGGAAACCATGTTATCCCCCAGCTGTTTTATGGGGTTTTTTTAATGTTGGTTGACAGTCAGTTGTCATCTTTTCTGTGACTTGTAAATACCCGGTAGCCTGAGGAGTGGTTTCAACAAGTCAGATAAGATACCTCACATTAGTCACACATGTGATTGCTCTGAATGTTCATTCCTCAAGACAGATGATCCCACTCATCTTTTCTCAAGGATTCTGTTCTGTTCCGTCACTCAGTCGTGTCCGACTCTTTGCGACTCCATGGACTGCTCTACCAGGCTTCTCTGTCCATGGGATTCTCCAGGCAAGAATACTGGAGTGGGTTACCGTTTCCTTCTCCAGGGGATCTTCCCGACCCAGGGATTGAACCCGGATCTCCCGCATTGTAGAGATAAGGAAAATTTCTTGGCAAACCAAATGACCACTACAAAGTCAAAACAATCCTGTCTACTTCCACCAAAGCGTATTCCTTCCAATTTATCACTTCACGTTGACGTCTCAGACATGTTTTTAATAGGACCTGTTTCTTAATACCCGAAGGAAAGCAGAGTTCAGAGTCACTGCAGGCCGGGCCTGCCCTGTGTGGTGGGGTTGCTGGGTGGTGGGTGGGCAGGCAGGTGCTACGTCCTGGGCACGATTGGAGGGGTCTTTACGCCCACATATGTGGAGAGGCCCTGCCAGGGTGGTGGTTCTCTCCAACATAGACTCCTTCTTTGGGAAATGAAATTCCAGCTGGAAGGTAGCACCACCCGAAAACCTGAATGTATATACTGTAGCCTTTTGCCCAGATACTATGTCACAGCTGACCAAAAGCCCGACCTAAATCAGAGTGGATCCTGAAAGCTTATGTCCCTCCCTGACTCTGTCCAGAGGCAGAGAGCCACCTCTAGCTCAGATAGCCAAGGCCACGCTTCTCATTTTCCCAGAGACAGGTTCCCCCTGACCGTCAGACTCTCGAATTTCTCTGTGGGGGAATCAGCTCACTGGGTGTGGTGGATGGCGCCTGGGAACTCTGGAGCCATCACAGTAAGAAAGAAACAGGACCGGGTGTGTCATCAAGGAGTGACTGGACCCAGGAGGCCAAAGTTGTAAGCAAGGGAAGGGGGTGATGGAGAATATCAAACGGGAATCCCCAAGGTCCACGAAAACGCAAGGTGTCGCGATGGTGATAAGATCTAGCATCTTGTTTAGAATTTCTCAGAGTGGGGCTTCCCCAGTGGCCCAGTGGTTGGCAATCCACCTACCAATACAGGGGACGTGGCTTTGATCCCGGGAACCGGAGGATCCCACATGCCGCGGGGCAGTTAAACCCGTTCTCCACAACTACTGAGCCCTCCCCATCTAGAGACTGTCCTCTGCAGCAGGAGAAGCCACCACAGTGAGAAGCCTGCACTGGGCAGCAGAGTAGCCCCTACTCGCCACAACTCGGGAAAGCCCAGCAGTGAAGACCCAACTAAGCCAATAAATAAGTAAAATTCCTGGGCTTGATCGTGGCCAACACAGCAGGCAGGGGCTCGCCCCCTGCACGCGATGAGCGGGAATCTCGCAGCTGCCTCCACTGCCCTGTCCCTCTCTAATTGGGTCCCCTGTTTCTTGCTGCGTGGATGAAAGAAGAAAGACCCCCCTGCCTTGGTCTCCCTCCTCTCCGCTGAAGTGGGTGCTGCATGCATGTGGCCCCTGCGACGCCCCCTCAGGACCAAGGGGCTCCATCCCCAGCTATAGGATGGGGTCCTGACCCCTCACACTTGGTCCCTCCCCAGCAACTGTTCAGGGTCTAAGGCAGGTACTCAAAGTGAGGTTACCCACCCCGTACTGGCCAGCTGCCTTCAAGGAAAGTCACCTTAGGGAGGTCCCTGGTGGTCTTGTGGTTTAAGAATCTGTGTTTCTACAGAAGGGGGCACAGGTCTGATCCCTGGTTAGGGAACTAAGATCCCACAGGCTGTGAGGTGCTGCCAAAAGATTAATTAATTATATGAAGAAATAGAATCATCTTTAAAAAAAAAAAGGATAAGTTAGGGGACAGAGACCCAGCCCCTCACTGCCCAGGACAACTCTGAAGGGTTCTCCCAGCTCCTGGGTGCCCTGGGGATTAACTGCTGATTTCTCACCATTGCATCCCAGTTCAGCTCCCCCTCTGCCCAGGGCTGCTGCTCTCCCTCCCTCCCTCTTGGGGGGACATTCCCAATAAACCACCTGCTCATCTTCCGTCTTCTTTCCAGAGAACCCCACCCACGGGACCAGCTATCGCCTGATCTCATGGACTTACAAAGCTTTAAACCTTGCTACCAGGGTGATATTTTGGAAAGGGTTTGTTTTCCCTTTATAGAGATTAGCTGAAATATTCAGATGTTTTTATCTGAGATCTTTGCCAAGTTTTCTGACTATATATGCGGGGCTGGCGATTGATAGAGGACCAAGTGTTAGAAGAAGACTCAAAAGAGTAAGCGGACAGCTCTGCCCCTGTGGTTAGGGGTGAGCTCACACCCGCGTGAGTTCAACAGAGCTAGTTGCCTCTGCCTCCTGCCTTTTACCCTCTAACCAGGATGAACAGTCAGAGATATCTTTTTCTACAGGTCAAAATGCTGATTTCCACATAAAGATTTGAATAGCTGGTCTCAGGCATGCTTCCTGATATGCTTTAGGAATGATTTCAGGGTAGGATTTTTTAAAGTCAATGGAAAAGATAATCTGATCCGTAAGAAGCATACCAACATCATTTGAATGTGCCAAGGCTTCTTAGAGATTAATATTTCCTGTTTCCGTAATCATATTATCACTTTTAGACCTGTACCTTTCGTATAAATTCATGTCTAAGTAATTCTGAAGGATCATCCCCATCATATGCAACTATATCATAAATGCTGATGTTCTCAAACTTTGCTTTTTTTGTCCAAAGCCATTCATCATTAAGTGACTCTTTAATAGCTAGTTAATAAAATGCTGTCACTCAACAAAGACCAGATTGTGTAGCTGATAATTTCAGATTTTTATGGAACAAGCTTCACTAACAGCGAATTTTAATTTGCAAGTGTCAAACTCACCCATGCATATTTAGAAGAAGAGATGCTTAGAATAAAATTGAAATTCTTCCAATTGTCCCTGTTCCCTATTAGGCACTGCTTCAAAATTATCTTGCCAAGTGGGGGAGGATTTTAAAAATTAACTGTGTCAAGTGAGCTCTCTCTTTTTTTTTTTTTTTAGACTGAGTTAGAATTTGGAGGGTGCAGGCAGATCAATAGGGCAGTAACTGGTCCTTTGGGTGGGGATCCCTGGAAACACTGAGAAGGAGGCTGTGAGGGTGGTTTATTCAGAACATCCCCTGAAAGGGAGGGAGGGAGAGAAGCAGCTCTGGTTAGAAAGGGAGCTAAACAAGGCAGAGGGGGAGCTAGACTGAGAGGCGGGGAGCTGGACTGAGAGAGGGGGCTGGACTGAGAGAGGGGAGCTGGACTGAGAGAGGGGGCTGGACTGAGAGAGGGGAGCTGGACTGGGGATGCGTGTGCAAAGGAGCATAACTATCCCGGCGTAGCTGTTGGGAGGGGCCTGGAGAGTGAGTGGATCTGGAGGCGGGCCGGGGGTGGTTTTCTAGGCAATATCCAAGCCACAGAACCGGGGAACAACTTCAGAGCACAGGTGACAGGAGGACGGGGAGGCTGTATGACGTCTAGAGCCCACAGAGTCCGCAGCAGGCAATGAATGAAACCTCGGGGCCAGGCAGAGCCTTCTGCGGAGAGAAGATGGATAGATGGTCCTATCCGGGGTGGTAGTGACTTGAGTAGATCTGAGTTCAGCAAGTTGTGGTCTAAGATCCCTGCTGTGTGGCCTGTCATGGGATGGACTGGGAGTGGAGAGGGATTATTTGAGGCAACAAAGTCAGTTAGACCCAGGGTGGGAGCAGCAGTGAGACCAGAAGCAGGGTTACTAAGAGGCCTGGTCCCACCCAAGGACAGGTGTGGGCTGGGGGGGGGATGGTCCGAGTCTGAAGTTTGCATCCAGCCTCACGAGACATGGTGCATTTAAAATCAAACGTCGTTCCCCAAGTTGAAAGAGAAGCAAGTGGGTTTGTTGACCTTGTGGATTTTTTTTTCCTGAGAACGTGATGGAGGACAGGGCAGGTGCTGCTGGTGGTGGAAAGAGGTGGGCTTTCACAGTCAGCGGTACAGCAGCTGGCCTGTCTGGCTCAGAGAACCCCGCCCACCCCTTTATGACAGCATCTCCTTCCTGGGGCCACCTCTACCTGCAGGACCGTGGCCCTCCCACAGGGCCTCTCCTCTTGACCCCAGAGCAGCAAGGGAGAGCTCCCGTAGGCACTGCATCAGCCAAGAATCTGAGGATGAATGAATGTCCCTGCGGTGTCTTTGAGATCGCTGAACGCAGAGACTGGAAGAAGTTTTGGGGCGAGAACTTGTAGGTTACAGTGTCCCTGCTTGGATTTCCAATTTATTTTGGGCTTCATAGCATGAGAGAAGAGTTAGGGGCACTGTGTGGATCTCCGTAACTGTAGACAAGAGCACCTTAAATTAAAATAACTCGGACTAGCACTCTTATCGGAGAAGGAAATGGCAACCCATCCAGTGTTCTTGCCTGGAGAATCCCAGGGACAGCGGAGCCCAGTGGTCGCACAGAGTCGGACACGACTGAAGGGACTTAGCAGAAGCAGCAGCAGCAGCAGCTGCACTCTTATAGTCATTTGATCGGCTCACCAAGAAACTTTGCAAACATACTCCCGTTCAGATTAATGCAAGTTCTCTATCCCTTTCCTGGATCCACCTGGGGATCCTCAACACAAAGATGCCGAAGGACAGAAGGAAACAGATGGATCCAGGCGTTTTCTTCCTTAGGGACTGGTGGGCTTCCAAAAATTAGTCTTTCATCCATAGGCAAGAAAGTGGATATCTACCTAAATGTCATACCTGATACAAAAACTAACTCAAGATGTATCATGGACTTTAACATGAAACAATAAAACCTGTAAATAAAAACCTTGGGGAAAAAGTCTTCAAGATCTGGGGCTGAAGAGTTCTGAGACCTAACACCAGAAGCATGACTCACAGAAGAGACAAATTTGATCTCATCAAAATATTAATAGCTGTTTTATGTTCTGTAAAGAGACTGAAAAGATAGGCTATAGACTTGGAGAAAGTTATTTTCATTTATTTATCTGGCAAAGAATTTGTATCTATAATACATAAAGAATTCTCAAAATTCAACAGTAAGAAAACAAACTGGTCTTTATTTGGAATCTTTGGTTTTACACTGGCTCCCCTGGTGGCTCAGATGGTATTTAAAAAAAAAAAAAAAAATCTTCCTGCAACACAGAAGACCCAGGTTTGATCCCTGGGTTGGGAAGATCCCCTGGAGAAGGAAATGGCAACCCACTCCAGTATTCTTGCCCAGGTCGCATGGACAGAGGAGCCTGGTTGGCTACAGTCCATGGAGTTGCAACGAGTTGGACACAACTGAGCAACTAACACACAGAGCCATTCAGGCTTGCAGATAAGGGGATCTCCTTAAAGGGGGACCTTGATGGAGGAGGATGCTGGTGCCTCAGGGGCATTTCTGCAGACCAATAGCAATCTTTGCAAATATGCTTTCAATATTGTCGTAATTTCATTTGCCTCTCTCTGGACCTCATGTTGGCTTTGGAAGAGAAAACACGGGAAAAAAGCACTCTGCAGTTCATCCTTACAGCTCTTGTTTTCTCTCTTATTTTTCAGTGTTCCGTATGTTCAACCATTTGGAACTATTTTCCTTTATATATATTTTTTTTTCCTTGGCCGCGCTGCACAGCATGTGGGATCTTAGCTCCCCCACCAGGGATGGAACCCACACCCCTTGCATGGGAAGCACGGAGTCTTAACCTCCACCACCAGGGAAGTCCCTGGAACGATCTTCAGTGGTTTTGTCCTGTTCCTAACACACAATCGCACAAATACTCAAGAGTCTTGCCTCTGTTTCCTCCAGCCAGAAACAGACTTGGCTTATTGTTAATTCTTCTGGGAAGATCCCTGGACCTGTCTCTATGCAATTCAATTAGCTTGAAAAGCTATTGTCTGTCCACAGTGCCCCCAGGCCACTTTTGGGCTGATTTTTCACTTTTGCATCTAAAAGTGGATTATAATTTCATTCTGAGTTCAGTGAGAGGTCATCAGCCTCTTTCCCCATCAGAGTGACCTCTCTCCCATCCCCAGGACACAAATCCTGAGGGGCCCATCAGATCATCTGAAAGCCACAAGTGATCAGGCTGACGTTTGGGCTTGCATGTTAACAGATACATGCCTTGATGCATACCCCCATCTAAAAAGCCTAACAAATGTGGCCCCACTTGAATTTAACCCCTTTCCACTGATCTGAGATTAAAAGACTGTTACTCCTTGGAAGAAAAGCTGTGACAAACCTAGACAACGTATTAAAAAGCAGAGATATCACTTTGCCAACAAAGGTGTGAATAGTCAAAGCTATGGTTTTTCCAGTAGTCATGTACAGATGTGTGTGTGTGTGTGTGTGTGTATGTGTGTGTGTGTTAGTCGCTCAGTCGTGTCCAATTCTTGTGACCCTATGGACTGTAGCCCGCCAGGCTCCTGTGTCCATGGAATTCTCTAGGCAAGAATACTGGAGTGGGTTGCCATTCACGACTAACAGATCTTCCCTGCCCAGGGATTTAACCCAGGTCTCCCGCACTGTAGGTAGATTCTTTACCATCTGAGCCACCAGGGAAGCCCAACAGATGTGAGTTGGACCATAAAGAAGGCTGAGCACTAAAGAATTGATGCTTTCTAATTTGTGGTGCTGAAGTAGATTCTTGAAAGTCCCTTGACAGCAAGGAGATAAGTCAATCGTAAAGGAAATCAACCCTGAATATTCATTGGAAGGACTGATGCTGAAGCTGCAATACTTCGGCCATCTGATGCGAATAGCCAACTCATTGGAAAAGACTCTGATGCTGGAAAAGATTGAGAGCAAGAGAAGAAGGGGACAACGGAGGAACAATTGAATGGCATCACCAACTCAGTGGACATTGAGCAAACTCCAGGAGATAGTGAAGGACAGGGAAGCCTGGTGTGCTGTAGTTCATGGGGTGGCAAAGAGTCAGACACGACTGAGCGACTGAACAACTAATCTGACAATCCCAGCAAAGGAGAACTCAGAGGCAGGCCCCAGAGTGGAGCCTGAGGGTCCTTGCTGTCCCAGCACCTAGAAATTTCCCCACACAGTAGGTGATCAGGAAACATTTACAGGTGAACAAGATAAGGTCATAAAGTTGGTAAACAAGCCAAAAGAAACAAAGCAAACAAAACACAAAATACAGTTCAGTGGCACCAAATAAAGGAATAGAAACTAAAAGTAAATGCTTTGTTTCGTCTGCTCAGCTGGCAAGACTTTTATATCACTATGATTATGCTGTAACAGACAGACATCGCCTATACGTACAGAAAAGGAAAAAGAAAAATGAAGGTTTCAACCCACTCCAGTGTTCTTGCCTGGAGAATCCCAGGGACAGGGGAGTCTGGTGGGCTTCCATCTATGGGGTCACACAGAGTCGGACACGACTGAAGTGACTTAGCAGCAGCAGCAGCATTGGATAAAAGTGATGGTGAGGAAGCTGATTCTCTTCTTTGATTTTTAAAAATTTTATCACATTGTTGCCATCGTGTTCTTGGCACAATAAATAAGCATTTTTGCAAAACATGCAACGTGGCTCTGCCGTCAGCTTGCAGGAGAAGCCAAGGTGAGCCAGGCCCCTCTCTGGACGTCCCTCGCGGGCGTTTGCACCGAGCAGAGCCTCCATGATGTTTGTAAGATTTCTGAGTGAGTGGAAAGACTGGGCATATCTCAGATCCTGTTTCTTCTTGTGACTCACTGGGTCTGTGGGCAGCAACACCAGCCCACTTAGCTCTGCTGATAAGACAGTGCTGGGCACGTGGGGGACACGTGACGGAGACTCCCGGCAGGCACGGGCTGGAGCTGGGTGTTGCAGGACCCAGGTCCATGGGGACCGGCTCTTCTGTGCACTCCCTTCCCTGCAGAAGGCTGTGTGATGGCTGGGACCCATGTTCCCACCTTGCTGCCAGCTGGCCAGTCCATCTGAGTGTCCCTGCCCCAGTGCAGAGTGAGTTGGCGTGGCTGGCCAGAACCAGTCTGGAGCTGGTTCTTTATAGGGTGCGAGCATCAGCAAGATGGAATTCCCCTCCACAGGGGCCCCACAGCCCGAGAGAGCAGGAAAGTCAGACACACAAATAGTCTGTCATCTACACGGAGAGGCAGGCACCAGGAAGGATAAGCAGCCTCAGGGTCAGGCTGCTCCCTGATAGGCAGGTCTCTCTGATGAGAGCACTCCCCAGTCACTTGGCTGAGCCTGGGAGTCGTGGCCACGAAGTTTCCATCAGAGAGGGGCATTGGTCAAGGTGGGCACCCTGACGATGCAAGTGGACTTGTGTGACCCCTTCACACTGGAAGATTCAGGAAAAAAAAGCAATGGCTTTGGAGTTGAAGTGGTAAAACCTCCTTGTGGCGTTTCTCTCCCAATAATTGTCAAAATGGGAAGTGTTTAAAACAGCAGGCAGAGGCAAAGATCCATCTGGTTAACTGTTGACCAAAGAAAGAGCCATCTCTGAAAAGGAAGGCAGAAGCGTTGCATGGTGCTTTCACTCTGGTTAAGAGGCGTCTCCTGTGTTGCCCAGTTACATCATCACTGAGTGAAGCCTCATGGGAACTGCTGTCGCCGCGGTCATTCTGTGCAATCGGGATCAGGTGTTTCCCCAAAACCAGTCCTGCGGTGTGTTGCTTCCCTTGAGAACTTGATATTTATTATAGAAATAAAGCTGCACAAATAGAGCTATAAAGCTCATTTTTATTTACATGTGTGAAATACCTATTTAGGAAACAGGCCTGCTGCTGGTTTTTTATACGGCATGAGCGTCAGCAAGATGGGATCCCCCTGCACGGGGGCCCCACAGCCCGAGAGAGCAGGAAAGTCAGGTGCACAAATAGCCGATCATCTACTCAGGGAAGCAGGCGCCGGGAAGGACAAGCAAATCCCACTGAGCCACAGAGGGTCTTGTCCACCTGGGAGAATCCAGGACGGCGTCACAGGGGAGGGGACATTGGCCTGGGGCCTAAGGGGGATTTTCTGCAGAAGAAGATGGGAAAGTGAACACTGGTTGGAGAGAAGCGGGGCAACCCTCACCCCCTCCAGGCTCATCCCGCCCTCCAGCCAAAGTCGTGGCCCGACGAGCAGATGCAGAAATGTCGGACTTCTGCTGGGACCCCCAGTGGTCGCCCTGCTCCCAGACCAAGGTCATGCTCTCTGAAGATCATGGCTTGTGGGCCTTGCAAGGTCCGTCCCTGCTCTGTCTCCCAGCCTCCTGTCTGTCTGCTGGCCCCTGTTCCATACATGCTGCCCTACTGATTTCCAGCTACCCAAAGGCAGCCCAGCCTCCCAGCTCAGACCCCCATGGACTGACTGTTCCCTCTGTGAAAAGTGCTCCCGAAGCTGTGCTCCCATCCCTGGAGTAGCACGCCTCCCCCTTCTCCTCCTCCCTTCCTCCGCCCCCTACCCTCCTCCTCTTCCCCCTATGCCCCCATCCCTGTCTTCATCTCCCTCCCCTTCTCCTCTGTCCCATCCTCCCCAAATACAGACCGATCTGAATCTCCCAAACCGAAAGGGAAACTACACAACAACACGCGGGTCAGTAACGCATTGACTCTAAAAATACTAAAGATTCACGAATGCTTATTGACACCGGGAGAGAGAGGACGTACCATCTCTGGGAAGACTCAGTTCAGTTCAGTTCAGTCGCTCAGTCGTGTCCGACTCTTTGCGACCCCATGAACCGCAGCACGCCAGGCCTCCCTGTCCATCACCAACTCTTGGAATCCACCCAAACCCATGTCCATCAAGTTGGTGATGCCATCCAACCATCTCATCCTCTGTCATCCCCTTCTCCCTCCTTCAGTCTTTCCCAGCATCAGGGTCTTTTCCAGTGAGTCAGCTCTTCGCATCAGGTGGCCAAAGTATTGGAGTTTCAGCTTTAGCATCAGTCCTTCCAATGAACACTCAGGACTGATCTCCTTTAGAATGGACTGGTTGGATCTCCTCGCAGTCCAAGGGACTCTCAAGAGTCTTCTCCAACACCACAGTTCAAAAGCATCAATTCTTCGGTGCTCAGCTTTCTTAATAGTCCAACTCTCACATCCATACATGACCACTGGAAAAACCACAGCCTTGACTAGATGGACCTTTGTTGGCAAAGTAATGTCTCTGCTTTTTAATATGCTATCTAGGTGGGTCATAACTTTCCTTCCAAGGAGTAAGTGTCTTTTAATTTCATGGCTTCAATCACCATCTGCAGTGATTTTGGAGCCCAGAAAAATAAAGTCAGCCACTGTTTCCCCATCTATTTGCCATGAAGTGATGGGACCGGATGCCATGATCTTAGTTTTCTGAATGTTGAGCTTTAAGCCAACTTTTCACTCTCCTCTTTTGCTTTCATCAAGAGGCTCTTTAGTCAGTTATTTTAGGTGCCCCTCTGTCCATGAATCATTTCTTTCCTCCAAGGACACGCCTTCATCCAACACTGTCATTTTCTTATTTCTCTGGCTGGTTCTTCTCAGAAAATCGGGTGTCCTGGGTGGGTTGGGGTGGGTCTCCTGCCCCAGTGAGAGCTGTGACCTCCTGTGGGTCCTGAAAGGTGTGTCAGTTGCTCCATAGGCTTGGAGCCCTCAGCATTTCTGGGTCCAGGTTCTCTCCCAGGTTCTGCAAGGCTGGTGGCAGATTTCGTGAGCTGTGGTTCAGTCAGGTCTTCCGTGACCCCATCCCAAGAAGTGAGGGTCTTCCCAGCAGCCTGACTGCCTCCTGGGTTTCTCATCACTCCTGGGAGCTCTCCTTCCCTGTATCCTCCCAACAGTCACGTGGAGTCAGGGCAGGAGAGTGGGGAGGGATCTGGTATGAGGGTGGGCACTGCCCAACCACCAGGGCGTGTGGCCTCGAGGTCCTAGAAAGGAGGGCAAGTCCTCTCCCCTGACCCACCAGAGATGTTTGTCCCTTTCTTGCCTTTCCTCCCCTAAGCCACACGGAAAGCTTCAGGTGCTTTGGAAAACTCCCCACGGACATTATGTAGACAAGCATCCTTCGTTTGTCCTTTCTGGGGGGACAAGAACCAGGTCATCGGGCATTTGACTCTTCATACAGTATAAACATGATTGCCCAGAAACATCAGATGGGGCTTTGCAAGATCTGGCTGTTCACGGTTGAGAGCAGCCCTGGTGGCATAGGGCAGAGGGTATTTCTGCTGGGGATCAGGGCAGGGCCTCCGCCTGCAGAGCTCAGGGTCCCTGCAGCTCTGATCTGGCTGCTCCGGGTGGCTGAGCTCTCTCTGCAGCAGAGGCCCAGGGCAGGGAGGCCAACAGGACCAGCCTCTAGGAGGGAGGCCAGGTCTCCAACTCAGGCTGGGGCTCAGGACTGGCTTCCTGGCCTGGGGAGGGGACAGGCCAGCAAAGAAAGGCGCAGCCTGGGCTCCTACAAAGCCTGAGCTGACAGGCAGTGGAGCAGAACGCAGGTGGGGAGTAGCCCCGAAGCTGGGTCATGGGAACATGGCAGAGGGAGGCAGCAGAACTCACACGGGCAACGGCTCTCGGAGCAAAGAGGGAGGCAGACCTCAGAGGACAGGACCCAGCTCAGGGCTGGGGGCCCCGGGAGGTACCTGAGCCAGGAAGGCCCCTGGGAGCCCACCGGTGGCGCTAAGTCTCAAACCATCCCCGCCTGGTCAGTGGACACAGCGGCCTCCACTCAGACTGTCCGCAGGGAAACCGCCCAGGCGGGCGGATGCAGGGCCAGACCCTCACCCCACAAACCAGGAGCGAGCATGTGTTCTCCACGGTCCCCGTCACCACATGTGTGCGTGCTGCTCAGTGTGTGATCGCAGCAGACAAGCTGTGCCTGTCGGTAACAGGTGCGTCACTCTGCTCTAGCAGGAGGAAGATGAGATGTGGAAAATGTCACCGAGCGTTTTCCTTCACACGATGGAGGAAGGCAATAACGTCTACAAAGGTCAGTTTCCCGGACGCGGTGCCCTTGTTGGGCAGACGTTGGTGCCGCGTCACGAGAGGCTTTGCTGTTGACTCGATCAGTCGTATCTGACTCTCTGCATCCCCATGGACTGCAGCACGTCTACCTTCCCTGTCCGTCACTGTCTCCCGGAGTCTGCTCAAACTCGAGAGGCTGCAAACATGCAGTTCACTACCAAGTCTGTCTTTCCATCTCTCTTTTAAAATTGCTTTGAGTGCCTTCAGAGCAAATGGGTGGTAAAAGAGCAAGATGAGACTATGTCTCACTCTCTTCTGTTTTAAACCCTTGAGACGTCAGCTGAACATTCTCTTGCTTGGAATGAAAGGGAAGAAGGGTTTTCCCTGGATTGTTTAAATTAAGAAAATCAGTGCTGTATGTACAGTAAAATGTTGTAATCCTATTAGTCTGACACATGTGCCTGCACGCTGACACCTAATTCTTTTGTTCAGAATGTAATCTGGCTCTTTCAGCAAGTGTAAGAACTGGCCTTTGAGATGTTCTCATTATAATTTACTGGAATGGTTGTCCAATTCCTTTGGTTCCACTCCACCCTCATGATAAATCCCAAAACAGAAGGACCTGCCAGGGTGACCCTGGTCATTATTGCTATTTGGAAACTCCTGAGAAATGCTATAAGGGTGTGAAGTAGAATATTTCCACACTTGAGTCACACATGTGGCTCCTTCTTTATTTGGTCTTAGCCAGACCCCAGGGGGGACTGTTATTTACTTGCTGTGTGTTTTTAATTGACGGATGGTTTCTACCCCCAGTTAGCTGAGCCTCACCCTTAGCAGGTCTATCAGAGTCGTGGCAGCTTTGATGGGCTGGCTGGTTCAGTAAAATAAGTACATCCATGTCCCTCCTGCAGTTCTCTCGCTCAGCACTAGTGGCCAGGGTCCCACTCAGCCGGAGACACTGAGCTAAGGCAGAAGCACTGGGAAAGGGTGACCTCGGAAGGACCTGGCAGCTGCTTTAATGGGGGAGGGAGAAGGTCGGAGGGTAAATTAACAGTGATCAGGTGCCCACGACATGGAAGGCGTGTTTTCACGCCCGTCTCACTTCTCTTTACAACAACCAGGAAGACATAAACATCACCCAGCCCGGTCAGCAGGTACAGTCGGAGACCTGCCATCATTCATGTTGTGAATATCAACTCTTTCCTTTTCTTTTCCATTATGGTTTATTGTAGATTGTTGAATGTATTTTCCCTGTGCTGTGTACGGCAGGACCTGGTTGTTTATCCATCCTGTATGTAATAGTTTGATCTAATCCCAAACTCCCCGTCCAACCCTCCCCTCCCCCACCCCCATGGCACCCCTGTCCCACCCCCACCACCCCCATGGCAACCACGTGTCTGTTCTTTATTTCTGTGCGTCTATTTCTCTTTTGACAATTAGCTCATCTGTGTCATATTTTAGATTCCACATGTAAGTGGTATTATATGGTGTTTGTCTTTCTCTTTCTTACTTCACCTAATATGATAATATCCAGGTCCATCCATGTAGCTGAAAATGGCATTATTTCATTCTTCTTATGGCTGAGAAGTACTCCACTGTATATATGGGACATATCTTTATGCATTCATCTGTCAGTGGACATTGAAGCTGCTTGCGTGTCTTGTCTACTGTGAATAATGCTGCTGGGAACACTGGGATGCATGTATCTTTTCACACTATAGTTTCATCCAGATATATACCCAGGAGTAGGACTTCAGGATCATATGGCAACTCTATTACTTCTGTCAAATGTCCACTCACTTACATATTCAGTCAACAAACACTGATTGGCTCCAGTGTGCAGGTGGAGTGCTGACCTGGAGGTGCAAAGGCGGCCCATGCCATCAGCAGGTTCACTAGACACCCAGGAGCTGAGGTGGTGGGCGGCTGGGGACCATGGCACCAGTTGGGTGGCTCGTTAGTCTGGCCACAGCCACTTCCAAGGGACCTAGCTAGGAATCACAGTAGTCCACCCTGCAGAGTCACAGGCCCGGCTGGGGTGCCCCTGGAACTCAGGGCTAGGCCCCACACAGTAGCTGCCACGTGTCACAGGACATCATGTACTGGTCTGCACAGACCGTCTTTTGTCTTGTATTCTGCGTATGTATCACCAGCCTTCAAGATACCTTCCAGGCCTTTGAAATGTCAGCTCATTTTCTACTAAAGAACCCCCCCTTCTGGAGCCCTGCTGGCTGTCCTTGGGGCTTCCTGCCTGTCACTCCTTCATTTTCCTGTTACTCCCTCACCATGTGGATCCCGCCTCCAGGGGGTCCCGAGAGCGACTGCCAGTGCGGAGGGACGTCTCGGGTGCTGGACATCTCATTAGTGTCTTAAACTTGAGAAATGGAGTATTCCCGCTACATCAGTAAACACAGGTGTCACAGCCATCAGTGATTCCAGCCCTCCAGATGTGAATTTCTGAGCCCTAAGGGCACTCAGGAAGGAGAACAATAGTCTGGCAGCCATGAGGCTGCAGCCACTCCCTATGGTGAGCACCAAGGAACTCAGGATGTGAAACACACAGGACACCGGCCCCAGAGAGCTGAGATGCATATGAAGGAAAGATTTCAGCAAGCCCAGACTCTTGCATCTTCCTGTACACAGAACAGCACTAAGTTCCTTAACTCGAGATATCTGGCTTTCTTTAATTCACAAAAATACTTTTAACGTTCAGACTACCTGCCCTTTGTTGAAAGACGTCTATGTAACCTGACTCTACCCCACCCCATTCCTCAGAGCAGTTCTCTCGGGGCCACTGGAGATGCTGTCTCCCGGGCTTGAAGTCCTAAAAATTCCCACTGAGTAAAAACAGAACTCTCAACTTTGAGGTTGTGACTATTTTTTAAGTCAGCACACACTCTGATTGTCACTGCTTGGGTGAAGAAAGAAAAGTGGGAGAGAGAGAAGTCCTCCTTCACAGGGAGTCAGGAGCTTGGGTCTAAACTTGATGAGTCAAGAAGCAGGTTGGGATCCACATATCTACACTGCTGATACTGTGTATAAAGTAGACAGCTCATGAGGACGCACCATATGCATGAAACAGGTGACTATGGGGACACACTGTATATATCGCAGGGAACTCTGCTCAGTGCTCTGTGGTAACCTGAATGGGAAGGAAATCCAAAAAAGAGGGGATGCATGAACAGGCAGAGCCGACTCACTTTGCTGTACAGTAGAAACGAACACAACACTGTAAAACAACTATACTCCAATAAAAACTTTAAAATAAATTGTTGGAAGAAAAGGCTGGGACTTAAGAAGAAGAAGCAATATAAGCATATTATCTAGATGTTATCTTTCTAGATACCAGCCAAAAGAGCCCGCATGAAGCCGGACCTTCACACCCTCCTCCTGTGCGCCCTGTGCTCTTCCTCCCACAAGCCACTCACACTCACACCTCCAGGCTGTCACGCCTTCTGTTCCCCTTGCCTGGAATGCTTGTCCCTTCAGGCCTCCCCTGAGACCCAGGTGGGATGACAGTCTCCCGCCTCACCGGTGCCCACCCCAGAGCTGCAGTATTTACCTCCACCTGACTTCCAGGGGTGTGTTTCCATCTCCCCATGGCAGGACAACAGGTCTGTGAGGACCGGGCAGGTATGTCAATCGCTCAGTCACGTTCAACTCTTTGCGACCCCACAGACTGCAGCCCACCAGGCTCCTTGCCCGTGGGATTTACCAGGCAAGAATACTGGAGTGGGGAGCCATTTCCCTTTCCAGGGGGTCTTCCCGACCCAGGGATCAAACCCAGGTCTCCTGCACTGCAGGCAGATTCTTTCCTGTCTGAGCCACCAGGAACAGGGCATGAATTTCATAATTTATGAATAAATCAGATATATGGATAAAACCAAATCTAGCCAATGCATTTTAAATGAACAAATGAATGTAGGAATAAATACCCTTGGACGGTGTAACTGGAAGGCAGAGTTTTTTTTAAATTATAATCTTTTTAATACTCTCTGGCTTTAAGGTACATGCATTATTTTGATAAAAATTAATTTGGGGGACATCTCACGTTCCGATGGGAAGCCCACAGACCCACACAGCAAAGCTCTTGAAACAATCCACACCTTGTGTGTAATTACCTTATAATTCCATCAACGCTAAGAAAACTACAAGCCCTTCAGGAGCGGGAAACATGAGCCATGATTTTCCTCATTGGCTGTTGGGGTGTTTGATGAGTTATCTGACATGTCTTTGGTAATTTACAGAAATTCAGTGTCTTCATCTGAGAATTCTTTTCATAAAAATCAAAGGCTTTCCTTCTCAAAACAAAGCATTAGCATTTTAATCACTGATATTAAGCCCCCTCCTCGGTCCACTTTTGAGCAGATGAAAACTGCCCTGGCCCTGGCTTCTTCCACTCTCAGATTAAAAACTCATTCTCTGCTGTTACAGGAAAAAGCGGTCAGTTGTTTCCCTTTGCGAGCATAAATAGCTTCCTGCATTTATAAATGTCCATGAAATTCTTGAAAGGATTGAGAGGTGCCCTGTGCAAAAGTGTCATGAGAAAAACAAAGTTTCAGTGGAAAACTAGGTCCATTTACATAACCTCTAGGTAAAACCCACAAAGGCTGCTCAGAAGCGCTTGATCTGTAAGTCAGAGGCACAGCTCCAGAGTGTGGATGTCACAAGGTGCCACTGCTTCCACATGAATCATCATATCTTGCTCTGCTTTCTGTTGAATATTCTGTGTTCCTTTCACTGTTAAATGCATTACTTCCTCTCTTATCTATCCCCTGAAAAAGCAGCTTCCTTTGAGTAACAAAGTGGTTTTGCTCTGGAAGATCTTAATGAAGCAGGTGGGTTTTGCTTGCAGGGATTTAATCATCAACCAAGATTCAGTCGTCATCTGTTAGAAGAGAGTTGTTATTGTTATTGCTGAGTGTTATTTTTTAGTCGATAAGTCGTGCGTGACTCTCTGCAACCCCATGGACTGCAGCCCGCCAGGCTCCTCAGCTCATAGGATTTCCCAGGCAAGAAGACTGGAGTGGGTTGTCATGTCCTTCTCTGGGGGATCATCCAGACCCAGGGATCAAACCCACGTCTCCTACTTGGCAGACTGAGATGGTTGAATGGCACACTGACTCAATGGGCATGAGCTTGAGCAAGCTCCAGGAGTTGGTAATGGACAAGGAAGCCTGGCATGCTGCGGTCCACAGGATCGCAGAATCAGACATGATTGAGCAACTGAACTGAACTGAACTGAACTTGGCAGGTGGATTCTTCACCACTGACCCAGCACAAAAGTCCTGGTGCTATTGACAAATAGAACATTTTAGTGCAGTTATATTTTCAAGGGGGAAACATTACTATTTTAAACCCATAAAAAAATGTTTAAACCCATGTTATTCTTACATTTCAGAGTTTCCCTCAGTGTAAGCTTATGCAGATTTCAGAAAATGCACAGAGAAAGAGCAGTTGCCTTCAGGCCCATGAATTAACTGCCCTTCATGTACTTATACCTCACAAACTCACTGCAAAATCCCCCGTCCAGGGGGTTCAAGCCAAAGAAGAAACTCTCAGATATTTATGACTTAAGACATTTTTTCACATCAAAGGGGTGGTATCGACCATGTAGGCAATGCGTTCTTGCCCTGACACTGATGAGCAGGATAGCTCTCTCTTGCTGACACTCTCCATGGGAATGACTGTTCAAAACGATGAGTCTTCAGAGCCGGCTTTCCAGCCATTTCCTGTGCGCGCATCCCTGCCGCACCTGGTCCCCATCTGTCTTGTTCGGGTCTTCTGCCCCTTGGGACCCAGCAGTCCCAGGCTGGCTACCTCCACCATCGGGTGGTGATTCTGCTTGAAGTGAAAGTTGCTCAGTCGTGTCCGACTCTTTGCCACCCCATGGACTAGACAGTCCATGGAATTCTCCAGGCAAGAATACTGCAGTGGGTAGCCTTTCCCTTCTCTGGAGGCTCTTTCCAACCCAGGGATCAAACCCAGGTCGCCCATACTGAAGGCGGATTTTTTACCAGCTGAACCACCAGGGAAGCCCAAGAATACCGGAGTGGGTAGCCTATTCCTTCTCCAGTAGATCTTCCCGACCCAGGAATCAAACTGGGGTCTTCTGCATTGCAGGCGGATTCTTTACCAACTGAGCTATCGGGGAAGCCCTGATTGAACTTTTAAAAAATATAGATTTATTTGGCTGAGTCTTAGTTGCATCACACAGGATCTTTGATCTTCCTGCAGCTTGTGGTTCTTTCTGTTGTGGCCTTCAGACTCTTAGCTGCAGCATGAGACCTAGTTGCCTGGCCGGGGATGGAACCTGGGCGCCCTGCACTGGGAGCGCAGTCTTAGCCACTGGACCACCAGGAAGGTTCCCTCCCCTTGACCTTCGACCCTCACTTCTGACGGGCGTCCAGGAGGCACACCCCCAAGCCCCTCCAGCCCCATCATCGAATCCCATTGCCTGAGCCTCAGCGGTGGCTGGGCCACCTCTCACCTGGCCACCCTGCTGGGGAAGAACCCATGGGTGCATCAATTTCATGAAAATTTCACCACCCTTGTGATGTGTTGTCTTTTTCTTATAAATTCACAGTAGTCACCCTGAAAAGATCTGGGCACGTTCAACATGATCTTTTTCAAAAACCTGCCACTGAAACTTTGCATCACTGGTAGATTCCTCCTTCCCACCTTCCTATGATTGGCAAGGATTGGTGGAGCCCTGCACGGGCCACACTGCCCTCGGTTTAGCTGGGGGGAGACTGCTAAGCCTGAGAGCCCTCGCCAGGCCTGAAATCCAGACAGGCCGACCCCTCTGCCCAGCAAGCTGTCCAGGAAGTGAGCTGGCCCACCAGACCTGTGTGAGGTCAGCAGTTTGTGATGACCCTCTTCGGCTTCCCGAAACCTCCCTGCCAGCCTCTGGGAGCAGCATCAGGGTGTCCCCCCAGGGCTTGTGCACCCGACCCACACTTGGAAAATCGGGGCTCCCAGTCTCCCGCCATCTGTGCCCTGTGTGGTCCTGACTCGGGTCCCTGTAAGAGGACATGCCCCGTGGTCCTGTGTCCTCTCTTCCACTCACTAAAAACAAGTGCTTTTAAGTGTTTTTAGCACAGCCACTGTCCCGCCTGGCCCCTCACCCCTTGTGGGTGGAAAGGACGACGTAAGGCCAGCAGCTGGTCAATGGTAGGATGCGGGATCCCCCTGACAGGGGTTCCCCCCGGCCGGAGCCTTGGGGCCATTCCCTGCCTGGCTGTCCATTCTTGTGTGTCTGCTGCTCGTGGCCCTGTTGCTCTGTCCCGGGATCTGCAGTTCCCACTGTGTCTCATCCCTTCTCCTTCCCTTTCTCACTGCTTCTGCCCAGCCCCGGCCTCTGTGGTTCACCCAGAGATTCCACCCTCCTTGCTCGTCTGTGTGCCCACTTAGCTCTCTTGAGAATCTTCTCTGCCCTCTGCCTGCAGGGTTGACCCCTTGGCTCCCTGTGCACCCAGACACGCATTTCTGTGACCGTGGCTGTCGTCTGGGTGTTGAGTGTAAGTGCCAGCCCCTCCCTACTCGGTCAGCTGTGTCGGGGGACACACTCCTGTCTGATCTCAGGATCAGTGTTCGTAGGGGAGGCCGTGCTTGTGAAACTTCCGCCCCGTCAATCACCACTACCACGCCGCACGGGCCCCCTTTCTTCCCAGTCGTAGCCATTGTCAGACGAAGGTGGGCCGCCCCGTGGTCCTCCACTGCCCTCCCAAGTTGAACAGCATCAGTGCCCCCAGGGACCAGCTCCCAGCGAAGTGGTCCAGCTGCGTGGTGGCTGCAGGTTTGGTTTCAGCAGATTTTCATCACAATCTGAACACAAATTCAAGGAAGAGATCTCTTCCCCAATTGGCTAGTCTTTTTCCCCTAGGAGATCTTCCAATCCCACGGCCAGGGTCCAGGGGTCTGCACCTCTGTGAACATTTGGAATTCCCCTTCTGAGAAAACAGCTCTATTTCCATTTATTCCAGTGATACAAAATTACCCTTATTTCCTCTAACCATCCTCCTAACTGCCAGGGTAAGGCCAAAGGGACATGTAAAATGTATATGACTTCAAAAACATCCCAAAAGCAATACAAAAACACAGCTGTTGAATTCAGGATGAGTAATGGGTACTTGTGTGTTCAGTGTTGGCTTTTAATAGAGGCCAAGGTAAATCGCGGGTAAGCTGAACTAGCAACAAAACCTTTCCCATTTCATTGAATCATTTGAATAATAGAACTAATGGAAAACGTATTGCAAAAACAGCCACCTATAATTGCATAACCCCATAATTGTTGTTGTTGTTCAATTGCTAAGTCATTTTCGCTCTTTGTGACCCCATGGACTGCAGCATACCAGGCTCCCTTGTCCTTCACTGTCTCCTGGAGTTTGTCCATTGAGTTGGTGATGCCATCCAACCATCTCATCCTCTGTCGTCCCCTTCTCCTCCTGCCTTAATCTTTCCCAGGGTCTTTTTCAATGAGTCAGCTCTTCACATCAGATGGCCAAAGAGTTGGAGCTTCAGCTTCAGCATTTCCAATGAATATTCAAGACTGATTTCCTTTAGGATGGACTGGTTGAATCTCCTTGCATTCCAAGGGACTTTCAAAAGCCTTCTCCAGCACCACAGTGTGAAAGCGTCAATTCTTTGGCACTCAGCCTTCTTTATGGTCCAACTCTCACATCCATACGTGACTGTAATGGTACAGAAGAGTACCATTTGTTTCATACTTCGTTATTGGAGCTTTTCACATTAGCAACTTTCTTATTTTTTAGATGTTGTGCAGGCACAGTTCTTCCATTTGGAAAGTGGAAAAGAAGGACATAGGGTAGAAAATTGAGTTTGTGTTATATTTCACGAAACTGCCTTTGTTAGTCTTTGTGTAGAAAAAAAAAATCATTTTCTTTTCCTTTCTCCGTCTGGAGTGCAGACCTGTGGAAGAATAAAGACGAATCGTGGAATTTCCCGCAGGACTATGACCCTGAACTGATCAGGGAGGACAAGCGCAAGGAACTGGAGTCAGAGATCAGAGCGCAGGTAAGGCGGCTGCAGTGCTGGAGTCCTAGTCAAGTCTGCCACTGCAGTGCTTCTCGATAACGTCCTGTCAGTGACCTACCCGGAATTTAAGCTGTTTCTAGCTTTGCAAAGAAAACACAAAGCAGGCAAATTCACCTAAAACGTAGTATCTTTTATGTTGACCTAGGTTGATGAGCTGATGAGACAGGAACTAGAAAACTTAAAACTCGCTGTGAACAGAGAGAAGACGCTATCACCCAGAACAGCAAAGAAGAGAGGAGGAAAAAAGGTGGGCGACCTTACGCACAGGAGGCAGAGGGCAGAGCTGGGCTGTGATCAGGAGCCCAGCCCCGAGGCCAGGGTTGCTCCAGGCGTGCCGCAGGCAGACCCTGGCTGCCCCGGGCTACTCTCCAGGAAACGTGCCTGCGTGCGGGGAGCTTCCCTTGGTCCACTGTGCGTTGGTCCACCAAAGGCATAGCCCTCAGGGCTGTGGGATCATAAATGGGATAAACCCAGTCTGGGCGTGACCTCCCCACCCTCCTCACTGCGGATCCGTGGTCCCCAAGCCCACAGGTGGTGTGAGGACTCTCAGAGGCTCTAGGACATGTGCCTCCTCCCCCACCTCCCTGTCGATCTGTGGGGGAGGAGGCCAGTGGCAAAGAGCAGGTTCTTGGAGAGTCAGGGAATCTGATGAATTGAATTTTAAGTTGCCACTCATCCATCTACCAGAGGTTTAGAGGCCAGTCAGATCCCAGTATTCAGTGTTATGTACTACGGTCCTGTGAGATAATAGTAAACGTTCGTATTTGTCTCGGCCCCCACTGGCTGGCATGGAGCTCCAGGAACCCTTGTAAATCCCGAAGTTGTAAGTGCACTGGAAGCCTCTTTTGTTACGATCAAGCAATTCTGGGTGGGTTTCTGGGTGGCTCCCAGTTTGGGGCTTGTTTCCACCAGAAAGACCAAGCCGTAATCAGAAGCCTGGAAATCTCAGTTCCATCCACCCCATTCCCAAGAGAAGGGAGAGGAGCTGCACATGGAGTTAATACTTGATCATGCCCGTGTGAGGCGGTTTCTATAAAACCCCAATAATCACGGGATTTGGAGAGTTACCAAGTGAGTGAACACAGCCACGTGCTGGAAGGGTTGTTGCTCAGTTGCTCAGTCGTGTCCGACTCTTTGCAACCCCTTGGACTGCAGCACACCAGGCTTCCCATCCATCACCATCTCCCAGAGTTTGCACAAACTCATGCCCACTGAGTCAGGGATACCATCCAAGCATCTCATCCTCAGCCACCCCCTTCTTCTCCCACCTTCAGTCTTACCCAGCATCAGGGTCTCTTCAAATGAGTCAGCTCTTCACATCAGGTGGCCAAAGTATTGGAGTTTCTGCTTTAGCATCAGTCCTTCCAGTGAATATTCAGGAATGATTTCCTTTGAGATTGACTGGTTGGATCTCCTTGCAGTCCAAGGGACTCTCAAGAGTCTTCTCCATCACCACAGTTTAAAAGCATCAATTCTTCAACATTCAGCCTTCTTTATGGTCCAACTCTCACATCCACACATGGTTACTGGAAATAAACACAGCTCTGATAGGGGGATCTTTGTCAGCAAAGTGATGTCTCTGCTTTTGAATACACTGTCTAGGTTTATCATAATTTTTCTTCCAAGGAGCAAGCATCTTTTAATTTCATGGCTGCAGTCACCATCTGCAGTGATTTTGGAACCCAAGAATATAAAGTCTGTCACTGTTTCCATTGTTTCTCCATCCATTTGCCATGAAGTGATGGAACCAGATGCCGTGATCTGTTTTTTGAACGTTGAGTTTTAAGCCAACTTTTTCACTCTTCTATTTCACCTTCATCAAGAGGCCCTTTAGTTCTTCTTTGCTTTCTGCCATAATGCTGGTGTCATCTGCGTATCTGAGGTTATTGATATTTCTCCTGACAATCTTGATTCCAGCTTGTGCTTCATCCAGCCTGGCATTTCACGTGATGTACTCTACATAGAAGTTAAATAAGCAGGGTAACAATATACAGCCTTGACGTACTCCTTTCCCAATTTGGAATCAGTCCATTGTTCCATATCCGGTTCTAACTGTTGCTTCTTGACCTGCATACAGGTTTCTCAGGAGGTAGGTAAGGTGGCCTGGTATTCCCATCTCTTTCAGAACTTTTCACAGTTTGTTGTGATCCACACAGTCAAAGGCTTTGGCATCGTCAATGAAGCAGATGTTTTTCTGGAATCCCCTTGCTTTTTCTAGAAGGGAATCGCACCCCAACTTCATAGAGGCAGAAGCACTTGTGCCCAGGACCCTCCCAGACCTTGCCCTACACACCTCTTCATCTGGTTGTTCTTCTGTGTCCTTTATCATGTCCTTTGATGACCTAATAGGTGTGTTTCCATGAGTTCTGTGAGCCACTCTAATAAATTCATCAAACCCGAGGAGGGGGTCATGGGAACCGTCGATTTACAGCCGGTTCATCAGAAGCACAGGTGACAATCTAGACTTGTGATTGTCATTTGGAGTGGGGTGGGGGCGGTCTTGTGGGATATCACCCTTCACCTGTGGGATCGGACTCTGTATCTCCAGGTCGACAGTGCCAGAATTGAGTTAGATTGTAGGAGCCCCAGCTGGTGTTGCAGAAAATTTCTTGATGGAAGAAACCCCCATACAACTGGCATCAGTAGTGTGGTGAACGTGGTTCCCTTGGGTCTGGAGCCAGCTGTGCCTTTGGGGCCAGGATGCTCCAG